>NC_046658.1:9082298-9089431 GCF_010883055.1 Belonocnema kinseyi
GAAAATTGTAAAGGTAAAAATAGATAAAGTAGTGAAAAGTTCAGGAAATGCCTTTCTCAGCATGTATGACTCTTGGGTCTATTTCCAGGGGTAAGGCTAATTTATTTAAATCCAGATTTTTGCAGAGACCTTGAGAAAGGTCTATTTAATGTGACATTATCTTTTAGTAAATTTCCGTTAAAATCTGTAAGGGATAGAATAGAAATTTTCTTTTTCCTTGCACTGCTTTAGGCTTCAATACATACATCAGCAATTGTTTTTAAAATAATTTCGATATAAAACTTATGACACCAACATTTTCGAGAATTTTTTATTCTTGGAACGCTTTAGCGAGAACTACTATTCAATCTCCAGCCTGTCAACATTCCAACTGGTTCTAGTCAACCACAAAATGCTACTGCGCTGCGTGATTAAAAAGACTAATCGGGAATAGAAATAATGAACATCATAAGATAAAAGAGGATACAAAAGAAATGAAAAATGATCACAAAATGACACATGAGATGAAGCTCGGCGACAACCTGGCACAAAAGTATTGATATAAAAAATAACATGCCACATGTAATAAGAAATGACAAGCTGCATGTGTATATGTGGTAGCCCGCCAGTGTCATCTATCACTGTCAGGTCAACTAATTTTAACCGCACCAAGGTGCCACAAATTCGCCATTTCATCTAGAGGTATTGACCGTGCAGGCACTTTTGTACCTTGAACATTTAACCCGGCGTCTTGCCGTGTGACGTAAGGCATCACCAAGACGCCGGGTGAAATGTTCAAGGTGCGAGGGCGTTTGTTTCGGTGATGACATCATCATTCGACCCAAATCTCTTACCACGCAGCCACTTCTTCCGCCTTTGAAACAGGAAATAGTCGCAGGGGGCTAAATCTGGAGAATACACTGGATAAGGTAGCATTTTGTAGCCCAATTTATAGTTTTTTGACATCGCCACTACACACGTGGGCACCCGTGCATTGCAATGATGGAAGAGTACTTTTTTCATCGACAAATGCGGTTGTTTCTTCTTCAAATCAGCATCGAATCTGGCCACAACCTCTATTGATCGTTGATTCTTTTACCTTTCTGAAGGTAAGCGAAGTGAATGATACAGTGTGCGTGCCGTAAAACTGTGGCAATGGCCTTGATGGCCGACAGACCCATCTTGGCCTTCTTTGATGCACGTTCTCTCGAAGGAACCCAAAGTTTTGAATGTTCCTTGGTGTCTGGTGTGTTGTGATGGATATACGTTTCGTCCAAGTTTACGAAACGGCGCAAAAACTCGTTCGTATTGAGGTTGAACATCGTCAAACACACCTCTGAAGTGGTTAAACGGTTGCGCTTATGGTCGAGTGTGAACACTCGCGGCATCCATCTCGCAGAGAGTTCTTTCATGTCCAGTTTGCTCAAGATTTAACAATAGTCTATTCCTAGATGGCGTTGACGTAAAAACTGCTTATATGCCGAGAAAATATTTCACATCAAAAAGTCACTGAGTTATCAAACTGCTCTCGTATGACAAAGCAAAAGCCCAGATGAAATAAAAACCTCAATCATCCTGCAAAATAGAAGAAAAAATACTTATAGAATAGAAGAAGCAAACACAGCTCGCGCAAAGGGACATAACAGCAATGCACGCCTCTTCTAAAGACAAGCAACAGCTTATACGTGGAACGCTGAGAAAAAAACAAGAAATGAGTAAGTCCGATAATAATCCATCTTTCGTCTCAAAGCGGGCTGAACAAGTCAATAAGAAAATCTACATTTGTTGTTAAAAAACTTTCGCTGGAAAATTTCTGGAACAAAAATTTTCGAGAAATCTCTTTCCTTGCAGCGCTACAGGCTTTAATAATAACATCAACATTTGTTTATTAATCAAATTTCAAGAGAAGATCTTTGTCTCTATAATTTTCAAGAAATATATTTTCATATCGGGCTGAACTATTCATATGCTATGAGAAAGAATGTGAGCGACGTCACGTGCCTCCTTGTTCCGAGAATGGTAACTCATGTTAACTATATGGATGAAATGACAAACGGAGGATGATTCAGTGAGGCGATGCTCAAAAGCAACTGAATGCGGACCCAAAGATTTCGAGGTCAGTGCTCGCCGTTCTGCATACGGCTTAAAACGAAATCCCACATTGCGTGATTCTCCACGCTTTCGTGCTTTTTCTTAGCGTCTCCGCGTATTAGGTGTTTCTTAGCTTTATGAAGCGTGCATTACTCTTCTGACCCTATCCCCGTTTAGTGTTTTGGTCTCTTTAATTTAATTTCGCACGAGACTTCTATGGCATATATTCACTGATTTAAAAACCTAGAATTAATTACGCTCCGCTGATTTCTGTAGTTGTTGTGGACTGCATGTCACTTTCGATTTCGAGGTATTTTGTAACTCCATGTGCACACAGAGTACTGCGATTAGCATGTGCAGTCGCGTTGAAGAATTGATATTCTCGTGTTGAATCTGGTTCCCGCCATTCCGTTGCTCTCTCCAAATATTTTTGGAACGTGGCTGGAACACTTGAATGCATCCAAAGCCAGGAATGAGGCCGCATGATTTGCTATAGTTTCTGAGAATGAACTGAATAGCCTGGAGCCTTACCGTGGGCATCTTACTGATTCCAATGTTGTATCGACCCGAAATTGCGCGATCGTTTGATAAGATTCGCACATTTTCAGCGAGTACTACTATTCAATGACCACCCTGTCAACGTTCCCACTAGTGCAAGTAAACCCGAAAATGCGTGATTAAAACGACGAATCGGGAATAGAAATAATCAACATCATAAGATAACAAGAGGATACAAAAGAAGTGACACATGATCACAAAATGACGCATTAGATGAAACTCGGCGACAATCTGACATAAAATCATTGATATAAAAAATAACATGCCACATGTAACAAAGAGATAACGTGCTGCATGTGTGTATGTGGTAGCCCGCCAGTGCCATCTATCACTGCCAGGTAGGTCAACTAATTTTAAACTCCTCACTGTTCCGCAATAACCGCACCAATTTGCCACAATTTCGCCATTTCATCTAGAGGTATTGACCATGCAGGCACTTTTGTACCTTGAACATTTAACCCGGCGTCTTGCCGTCAGACGTTCGTGAAATGCGCCTCATGTGTCATGTGATAATCAGAACAATCACGTGACACATGAGGCGCATTTCACGTACGTCACACGTTACAAATAACGCATTACCAAGACGCCGGGTTAAATGTTCAAGGTACGAGGGCTGTTTGATTAGTCAGTGACTTTTTATATAAGAGATTTTTCTTCGGAAAAAAGCGTTCTATTTCTCAACATTATCTCCATTTAGTTCGATACACTTAGTCCAGTGTGTTTTCAATTTTTTTATTCTTTCCAAGTAATAGGTTTTATCAAGGCCCTCAAAATAGGCGTTTGCTTCGGTGATGGCCTCATCATTCGACCCAAATCTCTTACCACGCAGCCATTTCTTCCGGCTTCGAAACAGGAAATAGTCGCAGGGGGCTAAATCTGGAGAATATACTGGATGACGTAGCAGTTTGTAGCCCATTTTATGGTTTTTTGCCATCGCCACTACACACGTGTGCACCCTTGCATTTTAGTGATGGAAGAGTACTTTTTTCATCGACAAATGCGTTTGTTTCTTCTTCAAATGAACATCGAATCTGTCCACAAACTCTATTGATCGTTAATTCTTATGCCCTTCTGAAGGTAAGCGAAGTGAATTGTACAGTGTGCGTGCCGTAAAACTGTGGCCATGGCCCTGATGGCCGCTAGACCCATCTTGGCCTTCCTTGGTGCACGTTCTCTCGAAGGAACCCACAGTTTCGATTGTTCCTTGGTATCTGGTGTGTTGTGATGGATATACGTTTCGTCCAAGTTTACGAAACCTTACCTTCGTATTGAGGTTGAACATCGTCAAACTCACCTTTGAATTGGTGGAACGGTTGCGCTTATGGTCGAGTGTGAACACTCGCGGCACCCATCTCGCAGAGAGTTCTTTCATGTCAAAATATTCATGTAAAATGTTTTGTACGCACCCAGTTGAGATGTCTACAGCCTCAGCCACCTCACACACTTTCACTCTTTCGGCGTCCAATATCATTCCATGGATTTTATTGACGATTTCTGAAGTGTTAGAATGCACGAGGTTATGTGCTATCGTTTGCTGTCAAACACAAACCAAATGGTCCAGTTTGCTCAAGATTTAACAATAGTCTATTCCTAGATGGCGTTTACGTAAAAACTGTGTAGAACCTAGTCATTTCAGCAACTTAGGTATTGATAGCGGTCTACGTCCGCAGTAAAATTAGTGATGAGAGACTGGAGTCAGAGGTTAACAAATTAGAAACTTTATTAATTCAGTGCGATACATTGCGCGTACCGCGAGACTTGTGTTATTTTGTGAGGCTGACGACTGACTGTGTAGAGGCGGTGTTGCTACTTGCTAGAGAGGAAACTCTCGCATCGCTTCCGATGCCTACTTGACCACGGGTCACGCGTAGAGAGTGGAAACTTGCTCGTTGGTTCCACCCCGCTGAGTGGAGTAGTGGGGGTGCTACGACCCTACAGTACTTCCCCCCGAGTGACGTTACATTATGAAAATGACGATTTAATGAGAGTAGTGGAGTTTTTTTTTATCGAGCCTGTCATGGCAATATTTGCTATAAAAAAAATTTAGCCTAGTCGCAGTAATTTATAAGATCATGATTAAGAAACGCTCGCGACGTGCGAGATGGTGATTACAAACATTTGAAAACTTTAGTGCTTATGGCACTTTAGGAAACATTATAACTTAAGTTTTACGAAACGCAGGTGAAAACGTAAATTATATGTATATAGAGAAAACGAATATAATTATTTCAGGCGTGAATACCTTTTATAACTACGAATTTGGCCTACAATCTTTGGCGGAAGTGATGTACTACATTATTTTCGCAGGTACTCAGATACTAATCATACATATTTTAAGTCTAGCTTTAATATCTACGAGGTTGATTAAACTTTATTCTTAGAGTATTGCTAGTAATGAACCTGAATTAGGTAGCGTTTCCGTTTACATTAGTCGTTGAGTGATTAGTAATATCGTCCCGGAGGAAGTACGCAGGTTTTACATTTTCTACTGACACTTGACGTGACGATCCGTTAACGTGGATTTCGAACACGCGGTCTGAGTTTCGGTTGATTACTTTATGTGGGCCGGTGTACGGACGCTCAAGGGATTTTTTTCCTGTTCCGACTCGAAGGAAAACGTGTGAGCAAGAGTTTAAGTCTTTATGTAAGAATACTCGTTTCTTGCCGTGATGCCCGACCGGTACTGGCTTGACCGATCGCATATGCTCACGAAACTCTTCTAAGAATATTTGAGGATTTGGAGTGAACTCGTCTGGAAGCACGAACTCCCCAGGTATACGTAGGGTTGTGCCAAAGAGATATTCCGCGGGGGATGAACCGACGTCCATGACGTTTGATCTGAGCCATAGTAAAACTGTTGAGAGAGCTCGCGACCAATCCGGATTCGCGTGGCACATGATTGCGGCTTTTAGGCAACGATGCCACCGCTCAATCATACCATTCGATGCTGGGTGATAAGCCGTTGTTCGTATTCGTTGGCAGCCAGTTAGCTGAAGTAGTGCCTTGAAGGGTTGTGATTCGAACTGACTGCGTTGGTCAGTTGTTAGTGTTTCAGGCGCTCCGTAGCGTGAGACCCAGTGGTCTACAAAAGCTCGACACACTGTCAGCGCTTCGACATCTTTGAGACGCACGGCTTTGGGCCATCTAGAGAAGCGGTCCATCATCGTCAGACAGTATCTGAATCCGTTACCTTCGGGAAGCGGTCCAACGATGTCCATGTGGACGTGTTTGAAGCGACGTCCGGAGCTATAAATTGAGCGGGAGAAGGATGGTTGTGCCTCGCGATTTTTGACATCTGGCAATCGGAACATGCTTTGCACCACTTGCTAATGTCGGTATGCATTCTGGGCCACACGTAACGCTTACGGATGATTCTGTCCGTGACTTTAGCGCCTGGGTGGGCTGGATTGTAAAAGAGCTTGAATACCTTTTGTATGGACGAAGCGTTTCGCCTGGCAAGTCGCAATACACCGAACTTTGACCGGAATCCCATTTAATTCTTCGAAAGTTCAGTGAACAATCTGAAGATTCGATTAGACTTTTCAGTTCTTGGTCATTCTTTTGCGCTTCAGCGAGTTCGCTCAGATTCCATTCAGACCTCCACCCGGGAAAGAGAGTTGGCCACCACATTATCAACGCCAGGAAGGTGTTCGAGCTTAGACGTGAATTGCGAGATGAAGGTAAGTTGTCTTTGCTGTCGTGGAGACGCTTTATCTGAACGCTGCACGAAGGCGTAAGTAACAGGTTTGTGGTCAGTGACCACCTTAAAGTTCTGACCTTCCAAGAAGTGTCTGAAATCTTTATGGCCTCATAGACTGCAGTGAGTTCGCGGTCTTAGGCGCTATAGCCACGTTCTGCCGCTGTAAATTTTCTCGAAAAAAAGGCAAGTGATTTCCACGCATTGGCAATTCTCTGCTCGAGAACGGCTCCCATCCTGGTGTCCGATGCATCTGTGACGAGACGTGTCTCAGCGTCACTGACGGGGTGTGCCAGGAGAGTTGCGTTGGCAAGATCTTGCTTGATCTTGTTAAACGCCTCTTCAGCCACGTGAGTCCAGACAATTTCCCTTTTGTCGTTTTTCCGTGATTCGCCCAGATAGCAATGTTACGGTGCTTGGGTGTCAGCTGCGTGTTGTAAGCTGCGCCGGTAGAAGTTGGCTAGGCCGAGGAATCCGCGGAGTTCCACTATTGTACGTGGTTTCAGAAATTGTGCGATAGCTTGCACCTTCTCAGGAGTCGGTTTAAAACCATCTCGACTGATCAGGTGACCGAGAAATTCTAGCTCTGCCCTCCCGAATTGACACTTGCTGACGTTAAAGACGGAGAGAATACTCCTTGAGTCGTTGAAAAACGATTTTCAGGTGTTTGACGTGCTCCTCCGGACTTGAGGAGGCGACCAGGATATCGTCTATGTAAGCGTACACGAACTCGAGGTCACCCAGTGCTCGGAAGATGTAGCGCTGGAAAGATTGACCCGCGTTTCTGAGGCCAAAAGTCGCTACGAGG
>NC_046658.1:9089531-9090803 GCF_010883055.1 Belonocnema kinseyi
ACATCGCGTGCCACGACCTCAGATGTTTGTGTGACCCTCGTTATTTCCGGAAATTCAGCCAGGATTTCCGAGTAAGGTTGTGACCGATCTACGGTGCTCACCTCGAAAATGCTTGCGTTTTTTAGGAACCCAGCAGTGCTGAGACCGGTGGTTGTGTCCACTAAACAGGACTTATCGTCGTTGGGTTGGTTTTTTGCTTTTTTATCTGCCAGCAATAACGAGAAATCAGAGCCTGTATCTATTAGGAAGATAAGTCCGCTGTTGCGATCGCGGATATGGAGACGTTTAGAAATTTTGCCTGACCCGACGGTCTCCACGCGGGGGGACTCCCTTAGTTTTCCGGGCTCGATTTCTGAATCCACGAGCACGGTTGTCTACAGCCTTTTGCTTTGCTTCCTTACCGCTTGTGATAAAAGCAGAACTTTGTTTCGTCCCTGCTCTGAGATCGATTGCGATTGCCCCTGTTCTGCGAATCCGAACGCGATGGGTTTCGTGACCGATTTGATTGCAGTTTTGATACCTGGCTTTTTAATTGCTTAAATTCGTTAACAAGCCAGTCGAGTTTGGCGTCGGACGTTTCCGAAAGGGCTTCTTTCGTAATCGCGGCTGTGTTAAATTGCGACATGGGCGGAGTTGGAACGGCCGCTACAATGTTGTCGGCTAGACGGGCCCAGGTTTGCAGATCAGCAGTTTCGTTGCCTGCCAGCATGGCTGTAACGTGCTTCGGAAGGTTGTCCATGAAAATAGTTTTCATGACTTCTTCAGTGCAGCCTCCGTCGTTGTACGAGGGTAGTTCAATAAGTCCTTAGAATGAAGTATAAAAACAATTTTTTTTGGGTAAATTTTTTATTATTTTTCAACATAATCTCCTGGGAGCTCTATACACTTGGTCAATCGCTTTTCAAGTTTTTTTAATCTTTCAGAAAAGTGCGTTTTCGGAAGTTCCTCAAAATAAGCACTTACGGAGGCAATGACGTCTTCGTTGTTTGGAAATCTCTGTCCACCGAGCCATTTTTTCAAGTTTGGAAATAAGAAAAAGTCATTGGAGGAATCTGGTGAATTCGGTGGGTGTTCGACCAATTCGAATTTTAGTTCTTCAATTTTAGCCATTGAAACGAAGCATGTGTGAACACGGGCGTTGTCGTGGTGAAAGAGAATTTTTTTTCTCGACAAATGTGGTCGTTTTTTTTAAATTTCTTCTTTCAGCTGCTCTAATAATGATGCATAATATTCACCAGTAATTGTTTTACCCTTTTCCAAGTAGTCAATAAG
>NC_046658.1:9090903-9092231 GCF_010883055.1 Belonocnema kinseyi
TACGCGCCCAGTTGAGTACGCGCCCACCTCACACACTTTCACTCTCCCGGTGTCCAATATCATTCCATGGATTTTATTGACGATTTCTGAAGTGACGAGCTACTTTGGGCGACCATTGAATTTGATAGTGCAGAGTTCACGTTGTATCCATCAAGCCTTTCCTTCGTTTCAGCTATGGTTTTTTTTATGAAAACCATAATGCTTAGTCAGGACACGAAATTCGTTTTTTTTTCATTTTCGTTAAAATGCACAAGGTTATGTGCTTTCGTTTGCTGTCAAACACAAACTAAATGGTCCAGATTGCTCAAGATTTAACAATAGTCTATTCCTAGATGGCGTTGGCGTAAAAACTGCTTATATGCCGAGAAAATATTTCACATCAAAAAGTCACTGAGTTATCAAACTGCTCTCGTATGACAAAGCAAAGGCCCAGATGAAATAAAAACCACAATTATCCTGCAAAATAGAAGAAAACATACTTATAGAATAGACGAAGCAAACACAGCTCGCGCAAAGGGACATAACAGCAATGCACGCCTCTTCTAAAGACAAGCAACATCTTACACGTGGAACGCTGAGAAAAAAAACAAGAAATGAGTAAATCCGATAATAATCCATCTTTCTTTTCAAAGCGGGCTGAACAAGTCAGTAAAAAAATCTACATTTGTTGTTAAAAAATTTTCGATGGAAAATTTCTGGAACCAAAATTTTCGAGAAATATCTTTCCTTGCAGTGCTACAGGCTTTAATAATAACATCAACATTTGTTTATTAATCAAATTTCAAGAGAAGATCTTCGTCTCTATAATTTTCGAGAAATATATTTTCATATCGGGCTGAACTATTCATATGCTATGAGAAAGAATGTGAGCGACGTCACGTGCCTCCTTGTTCGGAGAATGGTAACTCATGTTAACTATATAGATGAAATGACAAACGAAAGAATATTTCAGTGAGCCGATGCTCAAAAGCAACTGAATGCGGACCGAAAGATTTCGAGGTCAGTGCTCGCCGTTCTGCATACGGCTTAAAACGAAATCCCACATTAATAATGCATGATTCTCCACGCTTTCGGGCTTTTTCCTAGCGTCTCCGCGTATTAGGTGTTTCTTAGCATTATGAAGCGTGCATTACTCTTCTGACCCTATCCCCGTTCAGTGTTTTGGTCTCTTTAACCTAATTTCGCACGAGACTTCTATGGCATATATTCACTGATTTAAAAACCTAGAATTAATAACGCTCCGTTGATTTCTGTAGTTGTTGTGGACTGCATGTCACTTTCGATTTCGAGGTATTTTGTAACTCCATGTGCACACAGAGTACTGCGAT
>NC_046658.1:9092331-9094394 GCF_010883055.1 Belonocnema kinseyi
TCACAACACACCAGATACCAAGGAACAATCGAAACTGTGGGTTCCTTCGAGAGAACGTGCACCAAGGAAGGCCAAGATGGGTCTGGCGGCCATCAGGGCCATCGCCACAGTTTTACGGCACGCACATAGTACAATTCACTTCATTTACCTTCAGAAGGGTATAAGAATTAACGATCAAAAGTTTCTGGACAGATTCGATGCTGATTTGAAGAAGAAACAACCGCATTTGTCGATGAAAAAAGTACTCTTCCATCACTAAAATGCACGGGTGCACACGTGTGTAGTGGCGATGGCAAAAAACCATAATGTGGGCTACAAACTGCAACTCATCCAGTATATTCTCCAGATTTAGCCTCCTGTGACTATTTCCTGTTTGGAAGCCGGAAGAAATGGCTGCGTGGTAAGAGATTTGGTTCGAAAGATGAGGCCATCACCGAAACAAACGCCTATTTTGAGGGCCTTGATAAAACCTATTACTTGGAAAGAATAAAAAAATTGAAAACACACTGGACTAAGTGTATCGAACTAAATGGAGATAATGTTGAGAAATAGAACGCTTTTTTCCGAAAAAAAATTTCTTATACAAAAAGTCACTGACTTATCAAACAGCCCTCGTACCTTGAATATTTAACCCGGCGTCTTGGGAATTCGTTACTTGTAACGTGTGATTTACGTGAAATGCGCCTCATGTGTCACGTGATTGTTCTGATTATCACATGACACATGAGGCGCATTTCACGTACATCTGACGGCAAGACGCCGGGTTAAATGTTCAAGGTACAAAAGTGCCTGCACGGTCAATACCTCTAGATGAAATGGCGAAATTGTGGCACATTGGTTCGGTTATTGCGGAACAGTGAGGAGTTTAAAATTAGTTGACCTACCCGGCAGTGATAGATGGCACTGGCGGGCTACCACATGCACACATGCAGCACGTCATCTCTTTATTACATGTGGCATCTTATTTTTTATATCAATAATTTTATGCCAGATTGTCGCCGAGTTTCATCTAATGCGTCATTTTGTGATCATGTGTCATTTCTTTTGTATCCTCTTTTTATCTTATGAAGTTGATTATTTCTATTCCCGATTCGTCGATTTAATCACGCATTTTCGGGTTGACTTGCACTAGTGGGAACGTTGACAGGTTGGTCATTGAATAATAGTACTCGCTGGAAATGTGCGAATCTTATCAAACGATCGCGCAATTTCGGGACGATACCATCAAGATGTAACTGCTTTTCTGCGTGTTCACGCTCGCTCTCTCTGAAAAACGAGTTGTTTGCATTTGGCGAAATATACGAGAACAAATCGGGACAACCAGACCCTATTCTCATTTCATCATTGGAATCTGTAAGAGGCCCACGGTAAGGCTCCAGGCTATTCAGTTCATTCTCAGAAACTATAGCAAATAATGCGGCCTCATTCCTGGCTTTGGATGCATTCAAGTGTTCCAGCCAGGTTCCAAAAATATTGGAGAGAGCAACGGAATGGCGGGAACCAGATTCAACACGAGAATATCAATTCTTCAACGCGACTGCACATGCTGATCGCAGTACTCTGTGTGCACATGGAGTTACAAAATACCTCGAAATCGAAAGTGACATGCACTCCACAACAACTACAGAAATCAACGGAGCGTTATTACTTCTAGGTTCTTAAATCAGTGAATATATGCCATAGAAGTCTCGTGCGAAATTAAATTAAAGGGACCGAAACACTGAACGGGGATAGGGTCACAAGAGTAATGCACGCTTCATAAAGCTAAGAAACTCCTAATACGCGGAGACGCTAAGAAAAAGCACGAAAGCGTGGAGAATCACGCATTATTTATGTGGGATTTCCTTTTAAGCCGTATGCAGAACGGCGAGCACTGACCTAGAAATCTTTCGGTCCGCATTCAGTTCCTTTTGAGCATCGCCTCACTGAATCATCCACCGTTTCTCATTTCATCCATATAGTTACAGTCTGTCAAGTTAAAGCGTGGGTGGCTTTACTCGCAGTCGGTAAGGTGTATCGACATGATTTTGGTGTCAAAATATTGAGAAGAGCTCCCTCTTTCA
>NC_046658.1:9094494-9097814 GCF_010883055.1 Belonocnema kinseyi
TGAACAAGTCAGTAAAAAAATCTACATTTGTTGTTAAAAAACTTTCGATGGAAAATTTCTGGAACCAAAATTTTCGAGAAATATCTTTCCTTGCAGCGCTACGGGCATTACAGACGCATTAGATGAAACTCGGAGACAATCTGGCATAAAATTATTGATATAAAAAATAAGATGCCACATGTAATAAAGAGATGACGTGCTGCATGTGTGCATGTGGTAGCCCGCCAGTGCCATCTATCACTGCCAGGTAGGTCAACTAATTTTAAACTCCTGACTGTTCCGCAATAACCGAACCAATGTGCCACAATTTCGCCATTTCATCTAGAGGTATTGACCGTGCAGGCACTTTTGTACCTTGAACATTTAACCCGGCGTCTTGCCGTCAGATGTACGTGAAATGCGCCTCATGTGTCATGTTATAATCAGAACAGTCACGTGACACATGAGGCGCATTTCACGTACGTCACACGTTACAAATAACGCATTCCCAAGACGCCGGGTTAAATATTCAAGGTACGAGGGCTGTTTGATTAGTCAGTGACTTTTTGTATAAGAGATTTTTTTTCGGAAAAAGAGCGTTCTATTTCTCAACATTATCTCCATTTAGTTCGATAAAATTAGTCCAGTGTGTTTTCAATTTTTTTATTCTTTCCAAATAATAGGTTTTATCAAGGCCCTCAAAATAGGCGTTTGTTTCGGTGATGGCCTCATCATTCGAACCAAATCTCTTACCACGCAGCCATTTCTTCCGGCTTCCAAACAGGAAATAGTCACAGGAGGCTAAATCTGGAGAATATACTGGATGAGGTAGCAGTCTGTAGCCCACATTATGGTTTTTTGCCATCGCCACTACACACGTGTGCACCCGTGCATTTTAGTGATGGAAGAGTACTTTTTTCATCGACAAATGCGGTTGTTTCTTCTTCAAATCAGCATCGAATCTGTCCACAAACTCTTGATCGTTAATTCTTATACCCTTCTGGCGACCTTAAATTTGATAGTGCAGAGTTCACGTTGTATTCATCAAGCCTTTCCTTCGTTTCAGCAATGGTTTTTTTTATGAAACCCATAATGCTTAGTCAGGACACGTAATTCGTTTTTTTTTATTTTCGTTAGAATGCACGAGGTTATGTGCTTTCGTTTGCTGTCAAACACAAACCAAATGGTCCAGTTTGCTCAAGATTTAACAATAGTCTATTCCTAGATGGCGTTGACGTAAAAACTGTGTAGAATCTAGTCATTTCAGCAACTTAGGTATTGGTAGCGGTCTACGTCCGCAGTAAAATTAGTGATGAGAGACTGGAGTCAGAGGTTAACAAATTAGAAACTTTATTAATTCAGTGCGATACATTGCGCGTACCGCGAGAAGTGTGTATCTTTGCGAGGCTGACGACTGACTGTGTAGAGGCGGTGTTGCTACTTGCTGGAGAGGAAACTCGCATCGCTTCCGATGCCCACTTGACCACGGGTCACGCGTAGAGAGTGGAAACTCGCTCGTTGGTTCCACCCCGCTGAGTGGAGTAGTGGGGGTTCTACGACCCTACAGTACTCCCCCCCGAGTGACGTTACATTATGAAATTGACGATTTAATGAGAGTAGTGGAGTTTTTTTTTATCGAGCCTGTCATGGCAATATTTGCTATAAAAAAAATTTAGCCTAGTCGCAGTAATTTATAAGATCATGATTAAGAAACGCTCGCGACGTGCGAGATGGTGATTACAAACATTTGAAAACTTTAGTGCTTATGGCACTTTAGGAAACATTATAACTTAAGATTTACGAAACGCAGGTGAAAACGTAAATTATATATATAGAGAAAACGAATATAATTATTTCAGGCGTGAATACCTTCTATAACTACGAATTTGGCCTACAATCTTTGGGCGGAAGTGATACACTACATTATTTTCGCAGGTACTCAGATACTAATCATACATATTTTAAGTGTAGCTTTAATATCTAGGAGGTTGATTAAACTTTATTCTTAGAGTATTGCTAGTAATGAACCTGACGCGTTATTAGGTAGCGTTTTCGTTTACATTAGTCGTTGAGTGATTAGTAATATCGTCCCGGAGGAAGTACGCAGGTTTTACATTTTCTACTGATACTTGATGTGACGATCCGTTAACGTCGTTTTCGAACACGCGGTCTGAGTTTCGCTTGATTACTTTATGTGGGCCGGTGTACGGACGCTCAAGGGATTTTTTTCCTGTTCCGACTCGAAGGAAAACGTGTGAGCAAGAGTTTAAGTCTTATGTAAGAATACTCGTTTCTTGCCGTGATGCCCGACCGGTACTGGCTTGACCGATCGCATATGCTCGCGAAACTCTTCTAAGAATATTTGAGGATTTGGAGTGAACTCGTCTGGAAGCACGAACTCCCCGGGTATACGTAGGGTTGTGCCAAAGAGATATTCCGCGGGAGATGAACCGACGTCCAAGACGTTTGATCTGAGCCCTAGTAAAACTGTTGAGAGAGATCGCGACCAATGCGGATTCGCGTGGCACATGATTGCGGCTTTTAGGCAACGATGCCACCGCTCAATCATACCATTCGATGCTGGGTGATAAGCCCTTGTTCGTATTCTTTGGCAGCCGGTTAGCTGAAGTAGTCCAACGATGTCCATGTGGACGTGTTTGAAGCGACTGTCCGGAGCTATAAATTGAGTGGGTGAAGGATGGTTGTGCCTCGCAATTTTTGACATCTGGCAATCGGAACATGCTTTGCACCACTTGCTAATGTCGGTATGCATTCTGGGCCACACGTAACGCTTACGGATGATTCTGTCCGTGACTTTAGCGCCTGGGTGGGCTGGATTATAAAAGAGCTTGAATACCTTTTCCCTGAGGGGAGGGGGAATGTATGGACGAAGCGTTTCGCCTGGCAAGTCGCAATACACGGAACTTTGACCGGAATCCCATTTAATTCATCGAAAGTTCAGTGAACAATCTGAAGATTCGATTAGACTTTTCAGTTCTTGGTCATTCCGATGCATCAGTGACGAGACGTGTCTCAGCGTCACTGACGGGGTGTGCCAGGAAAGTTGCGTTGGCAAGATCTTGCTTGATCTTGTTAAACGCCTCTTCAGCCACGTGAGTCCAGACAATTTCCCTTTTGTCGTTTTTCCCTGATTCGCCCAGATAGCAATGTAACGGTGCTTGAGTGTCAGCTGCGTGTTGTAAGCTGCGCCGGTAGAAGTTGGCTAGGCCGAGGAATCTGCGGAGTTCCACTATTGTACGTGGTTTCAGAAATTGTGCGATAGCTTGCACCTTCTCAGGAGTCGGTTTAAAACCATCTCGACTGATCAGGTGACCGAGAAA
>NC_046658.1:9097914-9110040 GCF_010883055.1 Belonocnema kinseyi
TGGGCTTTTGCTTTGTCATACGAGAGCAGTTTGATAACTCAGTGACTTTTTGATGTGAAATATTTTCTCGGCATATAAGCAGTTTTTACGTCAACGCCATCTCGGAATAGACTATTGTTAAATCTTGAGCAAACTGGACCATTTAGTTTGTGTTTGACAGCAAACGAAAGCACATAACCTTGTGCATTCTAACGAAAATGAAAAAAAAACGAATTTCGTGTCCTGACTAAGCATTATGGTTTTCATAAAAAAAACCATTGCTGAAACGAAGGATAGGCTTGATGAATACAACGTGAACTCTGCACTATCAAATTCAATGGTCGCCCAAAAGAGCTCGTCACTTCAGAAATCGTCAATAAAATCCATGGAATGATATTGGACACCGGGAGAGTGAAAGTGTGTGAGGTGGGCGCGTACTCAACTGGACGCGTACAAAACATTTTACATGAATATTTTGAAATGAAAGAACTCTCTGCGAGATGGGTGCCGCGAGTGTTCAGACTCGACCATAAGCGAAACCGTTCAACCAATTCAAAGGTGTGTTTGACGATGTTCAACCTCAATACGAAGGAGTTTTTGCGCCGTTTCGTAAGCTTGGACGAAACGTATATCCATCACAACACTCCAGATACCAAGGAACAATCGAAACTGTGGGTTTCTTCGAGAGAACGTGCACCAAGGAAGGCCAAGATGAGTCTGGCGGCCATCAGGGCCATGGCCACAGTTTTACGGCACGCACATAGTACAATTCACTTCGCTTACCTTCAGAAGGGTATAAGAATTAACGATCAAGAGTTTGTGGACAGATTCGATGCTGATTTGAAGAAGAAACAACCGCATTTGTCGATGAAAAAAGTACTCTTCCATCACTAAAATGCACGGGTGCACACGTGTGTAGTGGCGATGGCAAAAAACCATAAAGTGGGCTACAAACTGCTACCTCATCCAGTATATTCTCCAGATTTAGCCTCCTGTGACTATTTCCTGTTTCGAAGCCGGAAGAAATGACTGCGTGGTAAGAGATTTGGGTCGAATGATGAGGCCATCACCGAAACAAACGCCTATTTTGAGGGCCTTGATGAAACCTATTACTTGGAAAGAATAAAAAAATTGAAAACACACTGGACTAAGTGTATCGAACTAAATGGAGATAATGTTGAGAAATAGAACGCTTTTTTCCGAAAAAAATCTCTTATACAAAATGTCACTGACTAATCAAACAGCCCTCGTACCTTGAACATTTAACCCTGAAGTAAATATCAACGACAAATTCATTGGTGAGCTCTGTATTGATCTTGATGATGATCTTTAAGGTTTTTCAAGGTTTTTTCCAAGCAGTTTACGTTTACGTTTAGCATTACCTAGGCACAACGACGTGGACGTAGTAAATTGAGTGTCCCCATACAGGAACAAGACGTAGATTTTTCTAGCGCGGCGGAGTTGGCCTTGGACGACTGAAAATTCAAATTAGAAACTTTGAATTTTAAAACATATATTATCATAGATAATAACATTCCGAATCTTTTTTTTCCTTACAAGAAAATCGTATCTTGTTTAGTTTTTTAACAAATTGCAAAAAACGAGTTTATTCAAAAGTCGATTTTTAATTCGATTTTTGTCTTTGACTCGTGCTCCAATCCACAGTTTTTGGAATTTCTTTATAAAATTCAGAAGAAATATTCCTTATAAAATCCTTGTTATTACAATTAGCGATAAAACTTTTCTACTTTATTTATAAGAATATAAAAAATTATTTTCAGAGCTATTGCATATTTCGTTCAATAAAAAACGTTTGAGTGTTTCGTTTATCGAGGAAAGTTTAAGCAAATAAAAACTTACTGCGGAGAAGTTGTTCAGAAAGGTACAAAGAAGTTTTCTGCAAAGGCTTTTTTCAAATAAATTAATAGGTAAGAAACTGTGAACGCTAAACTTTGAGCGAGCGACTGATCTTTATACGTGTATTGCGGCGAGTCGAGATGTCTTGCAGTTTAGGCGTGTAATAAGGGGGTCAGATTTAAAAATAAATGATAACACTTCAATTGACATAAAATATATCAAATTTTTATTTGTTTAGCGAATACTTATGTTTATAATAATTTATATAAATAGTTAACGAGATCATTGTAATCACAGGCTTATATTACAATGCTAATTATAAAATGTTCTAACAGGACTTATTTCATATTTAATTTACATTATATTATAATACAATTTTATTAATGTAAACTACATATTATTCCCCTTCAGATAACACAGAATATCGATTTCTTCAATTTTCGTTATCGACGCAAAGTAATCCGTGAATAATTTTTGACCTTTTTAGGAGAGAGATATTTAGACAAGCTTTTAACGTCCTTCATTTTAGCTTTTGTGAGACTGACTTTTGGAGGGGCAATCTTTTCCAAGTCTCTGAGTTTAATGCTTGGCTGAATAGTAAACAAAGAAGGATTTTCGCCGTAATAATGATCAAAAAGCTGTACATTTCCGTTTGGTAAATATTTAATTACACAAGCCTGACTGATTTTCATAGCTTTTGGAATTCGTACGTTTCCTTTAAAAGATTTTTCAAAATCGTGCGAAATATGTTTGCTGATTCAACCATAATAAGCGGAAGATCGCGAGAATCTCGGATCAGTTCAATGTACCTTGCCGCTGTTTCAATTTGCTCTAGTTTTTTTTTTTGCGAGTATAAACCAAAATTTCGATCATACTGACAATAGGAGTGACCGCGATCAGGAAAAATATGCCAGATTTCAATATTAAGATCTATGCACAGTGTTAAGAGGAAAGCAAACACTTTGTAATTTCGATTTTGTCCGCCTGCTGCATCAGAAAAAAGTACAATTTTCGTGAAACGTGTTTCATCAAATTCTTTTTCAATTACGTGTTGTATAAAACTGTACACAGTATTCGCTCCCTTTTTCGCACTACCTTCTAAAAAAGGAAACATGTAACTGTTTTTTGAGGTAAATAGTGTACGTTAAATAAATATAACCAGAGTAATCTTTTATAAAACGGTTCTGAAACGGGAATTTTTGGCAATGGAAGATTTTGCGCGTAATCGAATTCACAGCAAAGTACATTTTCTTCTGAAAGCAGTTCTTTTTTTAAAGCCTGATATTCCTGAACATTTTTTTGTGATTTGCAATTCCATCAGATTATATAGCTTGTAAGGAACTTAAATAACATTCATTGCAAACATCTGTTCTCGGTAATTTAAATGACAAGTTAATATAATGGTTGAAGAAATTGCTGTAGGTATTTTCGTGCAAATCTAGTTCACTTCCTGTCGTAGCAGCATAAAACTCTAAAAATTCCTCATACATTTTGTGCAAATTTATTTCCGGACTGATTATGTAGTTTAGAGATGTCGACTCTCTACTATAGTGAGATTGTTGATGTGGCATGGACAGACAGTGAACTTTTATCAATTCCTTCACATCATCAGTCAATTTGACGCATTGATGCTCATGCTTACCTCTCTTATCATCTAAACTTTCTCTAGCTAAAATCTTTTTCTGAACGCATTCTAACCTTCCTTTCCCTGTATTCAAAATTTTGAACAAAAACTGTTTGCAGACAACAATATTTTTTTGATCAGTTGAGAAATAATATGTTCACAAGATTAGACGCGGAACTTCGGTAGCATTTACTCGCAAAGAGTCCTTGCATTTCATTAACGCACTGAGAAAAATATTTTGCTTGTTGTAGTCTCCCAGATTCCAGAATTGGTCAAGAAATTTACTCTGTGCAAAAGTTGAAATCTTCAAAAAACATTTCTGCTTACAGCAATTTTGAACTGGTACAAAATGTCTTTCAGAAACAAGTTTCTTTGAAGTGGAGACGTACTCTTTGCCCTGTATTTAAAAAAGTTTGTTTTGAAAATCTTCATTGAAGAATTATTATTGAAATTTATTAAATGTATTTGATGTTTAACCCGATAATTAACAATTCTTTTAGTCACTTCCCAGAATGAAATTTTTATGTTTTAATATTATTACTGCAGTATTACTCCTCTATTTAAACAATTCAAAAAATTGTTATTCATTATATATTATTTATTTTTTGAAAATACATTAATAGAATACTATTATCAAATCATTTTTTTAAGTTTAAATTTTTTTAAATTATTGTTAGAATTTCAAATAACAATGATTTAAGGTAGTCCGGTTATTGGATCGATCAGATGAAAAATCATTAAAATTAGTTTTTTTGCGGAGAAATTTTTCCTCTTTTACATAATGCCTCTTTTAGGTGCCCTTTCCAAGTCTATATTTGAATTATCACTATTTAAAGTCGTGTCAAAAACATGGGATCTTATGGAGAGGCCTTTCGCAGGTTCCAAAAATGGTTAATTTTGGCTCATTTATATTTGCTTCCAGGGTATTTGAGCTTAATTTTAGCAAAATAGAGCCTAGAATCAAAAATGTAGCTAGAATCGAGTCAAAGCAAAATCTAAATGCTACATTTTATTATTATTTAAAAACATTTTATTTATATTGATCAGAATGAAAATTTGATACCTAATTTACTAATTGATATCCTGGCCAAATTTGTATTTAACTCCAAATTTCAGAAAAAATTAATGGACAGGCTTTGACTAGCTTTCCCAGTACCGGACTACTTTAATATATATATATCTTGATGAATTTTTTTCTTGAAAGTTTGCATTTTTTTTAATGCGAAAAAAGTTCTGAAAATCGATTTTTTACCAAAAAAAAAAAAAATAGATTTCAATATAAATCGGTGCTGAATTGAATCCTGTAATGTTTGTTTGAAAAACGTTATTATGTAGGTTCGGAGAAAATGTAGGCAGAACATTTTTTTCTTTCAAAGCATACATGTTTTTTAATTTATTTTTTAATACAATTTTTATAGAATGGTGCCGGTGATTTCATTTTTCGCGATAGTTTAGTCATCCCTTTCAGAATTGTTGCAGTAGTCCCCCATTTTTATACCAGCTTATTCGATTTTTTTCTAAATTAATTCTTGCTTAACTGCCCAGGAAAAAAGAACCCATTGAAAAGACGACTAGGTAAATTGCGTATCTGTCCTTTGCAGATTCAGAAACTTAAAACAGAATCGCTTTACCACTATGTGAATCGGTCATTTTCTCAAGCACCTTCGAATCTGCCATGTACTGCAAAGGCCATTTCAAGCAAGGTTATTTTGAATCGGTTTCTTTATTTTTGAATAAGACCGACTTTTTTCGGGTTAAGCTGCCATATTTTACACGATTTTTTAAATTTATAAATTACCGAAAGATTAAAAGAAATCATGGGCATGTCTAGATTCCTTTTGTTAATTTAGTTATTAGTCTTTTACGACATATAAGTTAGTCAACAAAATTATAACGACTAAAAGTAAAAAAAAGTCGGCGCCAATTTGGAATTCTAGTGACAGATATGCAATTCAAAAGCCTCTGAAATTGGGAAAATTCATTTTCGAATTGTTTACTATGAAAAATTGTTCTATTTTTTTAAATTTTCAAATTGAATGGGTTAAAGTTGAATATTTTATGCTGAAATAATACATCAATAAGATTTTTAAATTGAATAAAGGCGTTCATTTAAGAATCTATTATTTGAAGTTACTTTTAAATTTAACATTGTTTATGAAGACTCAATCGGACTTTACAGATACAGAATCGTCTTGTAAAATCAATCACAGTTCAATTTTTAACATGAACTGCAGTTCAATTTTTTAATTTACTTTCTTTTCCCGATTTTTTCCCGTTGTTTTTACTATAGTACAATTTAGTTTTGTATCTTTTGGCGAAGAAATCCGTTCTATTGTTTAACAAATATTCTTTATAGATTAATATTTTCCACAGAAAATTACCCCGCATGACCTTTAGTTCTAATTCTATAAACGTGAAAAAAACAGATTTCAATGTTTTCTATGAAGAACACAATCCATGAGAGACAGAACGAAATCATAAACAATAAGAGTAAATTTATTCTGCAACAAGCACTTTGAACAAAAATAACCTTAAGCGAACCTTTAATATATATTTTTTAATTTTGACAAAAATCAGGTGTTATTTTCTTTAAAAAAAAAATTTGTGTGGGTACCAAATTATCAAAAAATAATAAAAACTTGAAAAAGAACCCTCTTGTATAGCTTTTTAAACGAAACACTTGTTCAGTTCTTTCAAGCACTCCTAATTTTTAATAATGCTACTTTCAAATTTATCTAAAGTTACACGGTTTTAATCGCTTTAAAACAATGATTCAAGTATTAAAATGCGCTGAATTCGAGGTATATTTCAAAAAGAAAACAGAAAGTGAAAGTGACTCGCTGGCTTGCAAAGGAGCGTGGAAATAGGTGTATTTGTGCATTCTTAACGTTTGAACTTAAACTTGTTACTTTTTCGCGTTCTAGCCAAAACCCAAGAATTCAAATTGGATGTACA
This sequence comes from Belonocnema kinseyi, assembly GCF_010883055.1. Taxonomy (NCBI): domain Eukaryota; kingdom Metazoa; phylum Arthropoda; class Insecta; order Hymenoptera; family Cynipidae; genus Belonocnema; species Belonocnema kinseyi. The sequence goes on from NC_046658.1 coordinate 9,104,330, forward strand.
GCTAGAGTGACCAGGCGTCTGTTTTAATACGGACATGTCCGTTTTTTAGCTCTCAGTTTAGCACAATTTTTAGCGCAATCAGTTTAACACGCATTATACGGTAAAATTCCCTAGAAATATGGGACTTCATTGCGTCTCGTTATTCGGTTTGCTGTCCTGATGAGCAGACTATCGCATACATAGTGTTGTTTTTGTATATTTCTATAACAGGTCACTTTTTAACGCAGATTGTCAATCCCGAAAAATAAAATTCTCGACTCGGTGAAACTCTCTCGGTCCCGAATAATAAAATTTCAACACTAATAAAATTCCCGAACAGTTTATACACAGGAAACTTTATTTTTTAAATTTATAATCACTATAATATCGAATAGTTATCGTAGTATAGTGTCGTAAAACGCAATACTCTGCCTCTTTCTTTCACTGTGAAAGAGAGACAGCGGCTGCGCGTACGCCCTGCGCAACCAAAAAACGTGTCTATTTTTACATTTTATTATAATCACAAATATTTAATTCAGTGATTTGTACAATTTATTATAATTTATTGAAAAATTTTCGATTTATATAAAATTGTATTTCACTTACATATATGTAAATTTTATTACAATTTATATATTATAATAGTTAAAATATTGAAATTAATTTGATATTTTATTTTACGAAATTCATATTTATAAAATAGGTTTCCTATGATAGACATTATTGAATCTTAAAAATTCAATTTATTTACGTCCCTAACTTACCTGTATTTTCCTATTCAAATTTACTTGCAACCAGTACCCATTCACTGCAATTAAATAATAAAAAGCGTAATCTGCTTTATACAATTCATCGGACTTCATCAAACATCAATTGTATGATGCAGAATCCTTTCTGTAAAAGGGAACATGCACTTCTCCATTCAGTTTGACATCCTTCAGACTCACGGTGTGCCCACTCTAATGTATTTAAGGTGGGGGAGACTTATATTGTGGCAAAATGTGAGATCAGCGCCACCTAGGGGACGTAGCAAGAACTATTGTCTACAGCAACGACCCCCCCTTCCCTTCTCACCTTAATTTGTAGGTTATGTTGACTTCTCTTTCTAAAATAAATACATGAATAATAATAACCAATTAAACAGACCAAAAACTGAACAAAATAAAATCTATCATCGATCAAATGCAATAGAATGTTTAAGTCTGTTTCAATCGATGTTTAAGTCTGTTGCAATGATCTATCACAGAAAGATTCCAACATACTTTAACATTTGATTGTTCGTTCAATCAGAACGATTTCAACAGGCTTTAACATTTTATTGCATTTGATCGATGATCGATTAGATTTGGTTCCATTTGTAGTTTGTGTTATCGGTGATAATCCATTATGGATCCAAGCTCATCACGCAAAAAAATATAATTCTTGCAGCTACAGTGAACTTGAGCAGACATGAGCAGACGATAGTGTTTCGTGCTTGAAACCACAAAGTACTACAAGGAGAGCGCACGCCTATAGCGGGAATGGTGGAAAAAAAGCTAACAATCGCGATCGCCTGTCCTCCAATTTTCATGTCTTCCCAGATGATAGCGCAACCTGCAAAAACTCTAGGAACTACGGTATCATGTGATGCAAATTTTTAACCGGTATAAATATAACCAAAGATATTCATAAAGATATTCATGTTGTTGAATAATTGCAAACTGTTTGTGTTCAGTGAAAAAAAAATTGTTGTGAAAAGTGTAAATGCTAAATACCTACATAATAACTGATACAATAATGTCGCGTTGTTTTGGTAAAGGCTATGATTCGGGTAGTAAGGCACAGAAAGAGAGAGGTGTTACACGCAAAATCGTCAATATCAATGCTTACTTTCTATTGTTTATATATTCCTCCTCTTGTTTTAATAGCATTAGTAATATAATTATATTAATTATATAAATATTATCACTTCATACGTGACACCAAAAGACACTTGACATAACCATACTTAACCTACGTATGACCGCATTCGATTTTTCATAGCAGACGACAATTTCTAGTTATATATTTTCACTGAAGGGGTGCTCTAAACTAGGGAAGCATGAAACTCCGAGGAGAGGCGATCGCGAACTGGAGACACCCGGGAGCGGGTGCTAATCTGGAAAATTGCACCCGCTTCCAGCGAAATCGCCGTAAAATTTCAGCCACAACTACGTCTCACGACCGTGAGATAGGTGGTTACAGTCTGTAAAGGAATCAATACGACGATCCAGCAAAAGCCCCGTGCACCATAAGAACACGAAGCGACCCAAGGACAGCCGCCTTCTGCCTTTTTCCCGCAAGTGTTCTAGCATCTTGTTGACACGCAGGGATGCTTTTTAGGCCGTTAGCAAGTGAAGGCTTGGCACCTCCAAGAACGCCGATGATAAGGACGATCAAGTTAACAGAATATTCCAGGTACAATCATTGCAACTCCCTTATAAGGTCTCGATATCTCTCTTTCTTTTCATTCTCCTTGGTTATGAAGTTTTTGTCAGCTGGTGCCGAAACTTCAACAACAAACATGGTTCGCTTCTCGAAGTCAAGAAGAACCATGTCAGGTCTCGAGTGAGCAATAGAAACAATTGTCGAGAATATAAAGTTCCAGTATATGCGGCACTTCCCATTCTCGACATCTGACTCAATTTCCCTAGGAGCACTTAGAGGAGCGATATTAAGATTAATGCCGTAGGAGTGACAGAGATGGTAATAAAGCATTCTTAGTGCCGCATTGGGCCTTTGAATGTAGGTCGTTCCCGCATGAGCTGGACAACTAGATAGTATGTGAGCTAAATGCTCGGGGTGTGCATGGCACGCCCTGCAGCTATCTTCGGGAATGTCTTGGCTCAAAATGTGGCGACGGTATGTTAAGGTGGAAATGACACCGTCTTGGCATGCAAAAATGAAACCCTCCGTACCAGACTTCAATCCGGGCGATTTAAGGAAAGCAAACGTTAGCTCAGAAGACATTGACTGAGCCTTCACATTTCTGTGGAAGATACCGTGCATCCTCTTATCGAGGAGCTGTTCACGAAAGTTTTTCTCTTGTGCTTTCTTAATCCGGGCTTTCAGGAGTAAGCACTGGAGATAGATAAGATTTGATGCATTTTGCTCACCCCTATTACTGAAGTCAAGTCCGAGTGCTTCAGCAGCCTCCACCGCTGCTTCGTGCAGAAACGCTCCTTTACCCACTTCTTCGTGATTCCTGACCATTTTAAGAATAGGGTCTCTTCCATTTGCAACTCTATGTGCTGTACCCAGAATAATCCTGTTGTTAAGACATTCAAGACACAATATTCCGCGACCCCCTTGACGGCGTAAGATGTACAGTCGCTGAACGGAAGACTTAAGATGCATGATTTTGTTAATGTGCATAACCTTTCTTGTCCCGATATCAAGAGATCTGAGCTCGTTCTTCGTCCATGGAACAACTCCAAATGAATATAGTAGTACCGGGACGGCAAGCATGTTCGTTGCAGATACTTTGTTCCTCGCCGACAGTTCGGAAGACCAAATCTGTCGGATGAGACGTTTGTATCTGCTTCGAGAGTAACCCTTATAGATGTCACATCCTGAATGCGGCTCTGTGGTACGCCCAGGTATGTATAAGTCTCTCCAGCGCAAAGGTGTCGTATGGCGCTTCTATTAACGAGCTCAGGTTCTTCAGGGATGCCATGAAGTTTTCCTCGCTTCAAATAAACCTTGGCGCATTTGTCTAACCGAAATTCCATTCCAAGTTCCTTAGTATATCCTTCAACAATCCCCAGAACTAGATGCAGTTGCTCTCTGTTTTTAGCATAGATCTTAAGATCGTCTATGTAAAATACATGAGTGACCTTGTACTTTCGATCTGCAGGTTTGCCGCACAAGTACCCGTCGGAATGGCGAAGTGCTAGAGATAGTGGCAATAATATAAGGCAAAAGAGGTTACCTTATTAGTTGTCACACGATTTTTTGCAGATGAGATAGTAAACCTGGTTTTCCAAAGCGGCATCAATCTCTCTATGCACCCAACTATTTGCGGATGAACCTTTAAGATTTCCAAAAGACAGATAATAAGTCTATGGGATGTCGAATCGAAACCTTTCTGATAATCAATCCAGGCCATCGATAGGTCACGCTGGTAGAATGCTGCATCTTTGTAGACACATCTATCGATGAGCATGTTCTCCCGACATCCGTCTACGCCTTTCTTTGAGCCTCGTTGTTCATACATTTCTTGCCACACAGGTTCAAATGCCCGAACAATCATATCATTTAGGATAGCTGTGAATATCTTATAAAGCGTGTTCAGACAAGTTATTGGCCTGTAATTCTTCGGGTCAGCTAAGTTGCCTATTTTCGGCAAAAGTATTAGGCACCCTTCCACCAACCACTCTAGAATCGGCTCTTCCGACTTCAAATATGAGGTGAAAATACGGGCCAAACGCTGATGGGTTGAAGAAAACTTCTTCCACCAGAAGCTTTTGATGGTTTTGATGGTCAGAGAGAAACTGTTGATTTTCTCGGACCCACCTCTCCCTTCGCTCTAGACTTCTCTTAGCGTCAGATAGTATCCGTATTCTCTCAAAAATATGCTGTCTGATGGTCAGCAGCTTTGACTTGTTAAGTGTGCGATAACGGGTCCGGAGTTCGCGCGCGAACTTTCGAACCTGGGCGGTAAAATTCCTGCCAAATGTGATGTATTCAATCACACACTGAATGCGGGACGCGTACTGTCTTGCCCAGCCTATCTTTATGGCAAGTTGATGCATTCGTCTTTTGGTCTTATGATCAACCGTTGGTTTTGTTTTACGGTTCGCATCGGCCAAAGCTCTCGCTGCATTATACACACAATTATTGACAGCCCAGAGGTCGGATTCTCCGGAAAAATGTCCACGAAGCTCGTCAAACATTTCAGCCAGATCTTTAAGCTTGAGAGAAACCTTGGTGTTGATGTTTCTCCGGGTCGTAAAGCACCACTCTTCATCTATTGGATGACTGCCCGCTGTTGGTCTTGGTATCGCCTTTCTTTCTCTGTTGCCGGCTTGTTCTAGCTGTGGTGGAGTAGGCGTTCCGCTTACATAGCCCCTTTTACGGAGTAGTTCAGCATGGTTTCGCAGACATTGCTACGAAAAGTGCGATAGCTCCGGGTGTTTCTCGCACCACAGAGCATGCAGCCGTACCATGTAACCCCGTTCAGGGGCCACACTCGCATCGTAGCACTCTAGCAAGTCGTGATTTAGTTGCTCCGTCCACCCAAAGGTTGCGAGATCCCGCCGATCCATCGCATTGAATCCATTTTCACTGGCTCCCCCAGTTCTAGATTGGTCAGCATTGTTGGCCGACCCATTGTCGGGAGCCCTGCGCGTTCTGTTGTTTTGAACCGCACTTGCTACAACTATGTTTGGTGTTGTCATTGTTGTTCCCACGAGAAGCTAGGGAAAGGGGTTCGTCCATCCTTGTAGAGCCCGGCATGCAAGGATAAGGCTGCGTACTCTGAGAGGTCGCCCGGTATCCCAGAGTCACCGTTATAGACACCTCACCCCGGTGCCATTCAGCTTTCGGCATGGTTTTCACACCTCCGCTTGGGGGCTAATTCCTTCGGGACCACCCCTGGACAATTGTCAAACTGTTGTAGTAAGTGCGGTTCAAAACAACAGAACGCGCAGGGCTCCCGACAATGGGTCGGCCAACAATGCCGACCAATCTAGAGCTGGGGGAGCCAATGAAAA
>NC_046658.1:9110140-9111976 GCF_010883055.1 Belonocnema kinseyi
GAACAAGCCGGCAACAAAGAAAGAGAGGCGAAACTAAGACCAACCGCGGGCAGGCATCCAATAGATGAAGAGCGATGCTTTACGACCCGGAGAAACATCAACTACAAGGTTTCTCGCAAGCCTAAAGATCTGGCGAAAATGGATGACGAGATTCGTGGACATTTTTCCGGTGAATCTGACCTCGGGGCTATCAATTATTGTGTGTATAATGCAGCGAGAGCTTTGGTTGATGCAAACCGTAAAAGAAAACCAACGGCTGATCATAAGACCAAAAGACGAATGCATCAACTTGCCATAAAGATAGGCTGGGCAAGACAGTACGCGTCCGGCGTTCAATGTGTGATTGACTACATCACATCTGGCAGGAATTTTACCGCCAAGGTTCGAAAGTTCGCGGGCGAACTCCGGATCCGTTATCACACACTTAACAAGTCAAAGCTGCTGTCCATCAGGCAGCATATTGTTGAGAGAATACGGATACTATCTGACGCTAAGAGAAGTCTAGAGCGGAGGGAGAGGTGGATCAGAGAAAATCAACAGTTTCTCTCTGACCTATCTCGACTCTTCCAAGACCCTCCAGTTACTGTCGAACACCCACCCAAACCAGTGGAGGTCGAAGTATTTTGAAGAGAAGTCTACGAAGCTCAGCATAGACTGGACGAAAACTCAGAAAATATAAATAGCTTCAAGGAGTTATGTGTTGCCCTCATAACACCTGATAAAGAATGCCCACCCATCACTACCGAGGAGGTGAAAAAAGTATTAAGAGGGATGAAGAACTATTCCGCACCGGCACCAGATTGTATCAAAACCTTCTGGTGGAAGAAGTTTTAATCAACCCATCAGCATTTGGCCCGTATTTTCACTTCATATTTGAACTCGAAAGAGCCAATTCCAGAGTGGTTGGTGGGAGGGCGCACAATACTCCTGCCGAAAATAGGCAACTTAGCTGACCCGAAGAACTACAGGCCATTAACTTGTCTGAACACGCTTTATAAGATATTCACAGCTATCCTAAATGATATGATTGTTCGGGCAATTGAACCTGTGTGGCAAGAAATGTATGAACAACGAGGCTCAAAGAAAGGCGTAGCCGGATGTCGGAAGAACCTGCTCATCTATAGATGTGTCTGCAAAGATGAAGCATTCTACCAGCGTGACAAGGTAACTCATGTATTTTACATGGACGTTCTTAAGATCTATGCTAAAAACAGAGAGCAACTGCATCTACCTCTGGGGATTGTCGAACGATATACTAAGGAAATTGGAATGGAATTTGGGTTAGACAAATGCGCTAAGGTTTACTTGAAGCGAGAAAAATTTAATGGCATCCCTGAAGATCCTTAGCTCGTTGATAGAAGCGCCATACGACACCTTTGCGCTGGAGAGACTTATACATACCTGGGCGTGCCACAGAGCCGCATTCAGGATGTGACATCTATAAAGGATACTCTCCGAAACAGATACAAACGTCTCATCCGACAGATTTGGTCTTCCGAACTGTCGGCGAGGAACAAAGTATCTGCAACGAACATGCTTGCCGTCCCGGTTTTACTCTATTCATTTGGAGTAGTTCCATGGACGAAGAACGAGCTCAGATCTCTTGATATCGGGACAAGAAAGGTTATGCACATGAACAAAATCATGCATCTTAAGTCTTCCGTTCCGCGACTGTACATCTTACGCCGTCAACGGGGTCGCGGAATATTGTGTCTTGAATGTCTTAACAACAGTATTATTCTGGGTACAGCACATAGAGTTGCAAATGGAAGAGACCCTATTCTTAAAATGGTCAGGAATCACGAAGAAGTGGGCAAAGGAGCATTTCTGTACAAA
>NC_046658.1:9112076-9139502 GCF_010883055.1 Belonocnema kinseyi
AAAACGAGCGAGCTTCCAGGGCTTCCATTTCCTCTTACCATAAAAAAATGCATTTTCCACGATATTGAAAACAATTTTCGCTTTTTACTGTCCCTTTTTAGGATCACCCGTTTGGCTCTGCCCTAGTCGCTTGTTTTTCCTTACTTCTTCCAATTTCTGCATCCACATCACTCCCTGTTCACTACCATCCAAGATCTATCTTACACACTCATCCACACTCAACTGTCCCTCTTCCTCTCCTGTACATCTCTCTAATACATGTGCCCATGATTCCATTTCGTATCCACATACTCTGCATAAATTCTCCTCTTCATCCATCCAATATCTGCAAGCTCTCGCTACAGTCGTACATGATGCTACAGACGAACCTGTACAAGTAATCTTGACGGTTCCTGTATAGGAATTTGGCGAAAGAAACTCTACATGGTCCTGCAAAGAAACCTGTATGTGAGGTAACCTTTAAATGATCCTAAACATGTTCCTGCACAGAGCCAATTGAGGTGCAGCTTCATGTGCAGGAACATATTTAGAATCCTATACATGAACCTGCATAGGAACTAATCCACGAGGGTTCGCTAGTGATTTGGCTCTCTGGATGGTGAGTTGAATCTTCAAGGAAATACAAGGAAGGCAACTTTATAGCTGTAAGTAACATTATTTTTCGCGATAGCTTTCTGTAAAGGAACCTATACATGTTTATGTAAAGAATCCTTCCAAAGGTTCCTTTGATGGTTTTCTGTAAGGGATCTGATATACGTTACTGATCAGGAACCTGCGACTCAGTTTTCTTTGCGAAGGAACCTGTAGAGAAACCCGTACGGGATCGTTCAGAGATTCCTTTGTCAGTACAGATTCCTTTGCAGGATCGTGCACAGTTTCCTTCGCCAAATACCTGCGCTGGTATCGTCAAGATTAGCTGTGCAGGGTAATGTACAAGAACATGTACATGATCCTCCGAGGTGTCTGTACAGGAATTCTTAGCTGGATCGTGTCCAATCGATTATTTATAGGAGGGTTCCCCTTTTTTTAAATTCAGCTTATCCATTACTTGTTAGAAAATACATCGTTCGTTGTTGAAAATTTAACTATTTGGTGGAAAATTCATGGAGTCTGTTGAAAATTCATTTTTTTTTTGCAAGAAAATTAATCCTCTTTGTTAAAAGTTTATTATATATTTTGACTTGAAATCTTGGAAATTCAAAGTGTTTCGTATTTCATTCAAATAAGTTGAAAATGAGTTTTAAATAAGGACTGATGCGAGGGGCTTCGTCTGCTGTAGTGCATAACGTAAGTTACAAGTTTTATATAAAAAAGACCCCGTGATCCTTTTCGTGACCTTCTTACCTAAAAACCAACTGATGCGTAAAATGTGATCCTGGGAAACCATTAAGCGCATGCGTTTTTCTAGATTAACTTTAAGTCTGTTGCTGGCATTGGAAATCCTTGTTGAAATATTCAAATGCGATAGATAAGGAATTGGATATCTATTATTCTGAATTGGAGCTTAGGATTGTGACTGCATCATCTTGATATTTCTATCATTATCTACAAACCGTTTTTTATTCTTTCGAACAAACAAATGTCAACAATATGCCCTTGCGGACTAAATGAATCGAAAGGAGCCTATACAAAAGTACCCTTAAAGAACCGACTGAGTCCTCCTTCGGTTCCTTTTTAAAAAACTCAAAAATACAGCAAGATCAACTTTTGAATTGTTGAAATTCGGATTCCACGTTAAAATTTGCATTAGAAACTCACGTAGTAATCGCAATACTTATTTGTGCAGCGTTAAAAACCTAAAAAAATAAAATACCTGTGATTTACAAGGGCTTCAACGATGCGATGCAAGGGCGAGAGAATTTTATTATTACACTTCGCGGGCAACATCAGAGCTGCCAGATCGTGGATAAAATTTACCCCCCACCATTCCTACCGTTTCGGAGTCGCAAAACAGAAGATGCATGATTACCACTGTAAGTTCGTGTGTAAGCCGAAATGCACGATTAGACTTCGGTTTTCTGCTGTACGATAATTGCCGATCTGAAAGCTTCGGAAGACTTCGGTGGTCTTCTATTTATATCTCGATCCCCATTTGAAAGAAATTGGCGAATTGAATGTTTCGCATGATTCTTCATTTCATGCATGAGTCGATTTTGAGGTTATATTTTTTAGGTGTATATAGTAAGAGTATTATTACTATTACATATATTATTAATGTTAATATTATAATTATTAAAAAATATAACATCAATTTTAATTAATAGTTGAGTAACTTTTAATAGAAATAGTTAAACTTTCAACAAAAAACAAGTAGTTTTCTGCAGAAAAAAATTTGAATAAAAGACAAAAATAACAAAAAATCTGTTAAATTTGTTTTAAACTAAATATTTAAATTTTTAAACAAAAAGTTAAATTTTTATCAAAAAGGCTGAATTGTATATCAAAAAGACATTTTTAATAAAATACATGAACTTTGCACAAAAGAACTTTATTCTCCACCACGTCTAATTTTTTATACAAAAATTAATGTTTAATCATAGTTAAATTTTCGACAAAAAAGATTATTTTTTTTGTAGTTAAAATAAATTGATTTTTAAGCAAAAACAAAAAGTCTACAAAATACTTAAATTTTCAGAAAAGAAATTTTTTCAATTAAATTGTTAAATCATCAACCAAAAAAAAAACTAAGTTTTTAACAAAGCAGTTCCACTTTCAACCAGAAAAATAGAAAAAAATAGTTAAAATTCTTTGAAATTCCTTTAAATGATTGAAATTAATTGAAAATTCCTTGACATATTTTAAAACAACCTAAAATATTTAAAATCCTTTAAAATCTCTTAAAATTCTGCAAAGCTTTAAAAAATTTCTTGCAATTTTAAAAATGGCATAGAATAATTTAAATCCTTTAAAATCTCTTACTAAATTATTGAAATCAATCGAAAATTCCTTGGAATCTAGTAAAATATCCTAAGATGCATTAAATCCTTTAAAATCTCATATTAAATTACTGTAATCAATTGAAAATTCCTTGGAACCTTGAAAATGTTTGTAGATTAGAGTTTTGAAAATTGTATCAATAAAAATTCAAAGCTTTAAAAATTTAATTTTCAAAAATTTTCAACTATTCAATAAGAATAATTTCCAACTCGATGGGGTTCAAGTCTTCAAATTTATAATTGTAAACTTGGAAGTTTATTTACAAAAAATTAATAATCGTAAATAAATTAAACTTTCAGTTGATTACAGTAATTTAATATATTTTGAAGGATTTGAAATATTTCAGGAAATTTTCAAAATTTCAAGGAATTTTCTTCCTATTTTTCTAATTTTAAGGAATTTCAAAGAATTTGAAAGAAGTAGTTTAAAAATCTTTAAAAAAAGGTCAAGGTATCTCAAAATATTTTGAAGGTAGTGTAATATTTGAGAATATTTAAAAAATTTCCAAAGAATTTTCAATTGATTACAGTGATTTTATCTGAGATTTTGAAAGATTTAATATATTCTAGGATATTTTAATGCATTGAAAGGAATTTTAAATTTATTTCAATAATGTAGTATGGGATTGTAAAAGATTTGAAATATTGTAGGGTATTTTTGAATCTTCAAGGAATTTTCAAGAAATTTTAAAATATTTCAAAGGATTTTAGATATTTGAGGATGTTTAAAAAGATTTCACTAATTTTTTTATTCATTTTTATAAATTAAAGGAATTTCAAATAATTTTAATAATTATAGCAACGTTCTTTTTAAAAAACTCTAAATTACCTTAATAATCTTTAAAAGATGTCAAGATTTTTTAAAAGATTTTGAAGATTTCGAAAAATTTGAGAGTATTTTAAAAGGTTCCGAAGAATTTTCAATTGATTACAGTAATTTAACATGAGATTTTAAAGGATTTGATACATATCAGGATATTTTACTAGATTCCAAGGGATTTTCAATTGATTTCAATAATTTTGTATGAGATTTTACTGGATTTAAAATATTCTAGGGTATTTTTAAAATTGCAAGAAATTTTCAAGAGCTTTGCAAAATTTCAATAGATTTTAAAGGATTTTAAATATTATAGTTTTAAAAATTTTTAAGGAATTTTCAATTAATTTCAATAATTTAAAGCAATTTTAAAGAATTTTAACTATTTTTTTTCAATTTTTCTGGTTGAAGGTGGAACTGTTTTGTTAAAAATTTAGTTTTTTTTTGGTTGATGATTTATCAATTCAGTTGAAAAAATTTCTTTTCTGAAAATTTAACTATTTTGTAGAATTTTTGTTTTGTTGCTGTATAAAAATTAATTTCTTTTAACTACAATTTTCGACAAAAAAGATTGATTAATCTTTTTTGTCGAAAATTTAACTATAATTAAACATTCATTTTTGTATAGAAAATTAGACTTGCTGGAAAATAAATTTCTTTTGTGCAAAGTGCATGTATTTTATTAAAAATGCATTTTTTTCATATACAATTCAGCCTTTCGGATAAAAATTTAACTTTTTGTTTTAAAATTTATATATTTTGTTTAAAACAAATTTAACAAATTTTAAAAATTTTTGTCTTTTATTCAAATTTTTTTCTGCAGAAAACTAATTGTTTTTTGTTGAAAGTTTAACTATTTCTATTAAAAGTTAGTCAACTATTAACTAAAATTAATGTTATATTTTATAATTATAATATTAAAATTAATAATATATGTAATAGTAATAAAACTTGTACTATATACACCTGAAAAACATAACCTCCAAATCGACTCATGCATGAAATGAAGAATCATGCGAAACATTCAATTCGCCAATTTCTTCCATTTCTTTCAAATGGAGATCAAGATATAAATAGAAAAACACCGAAGTCTTCCGAAGTTTTCAGATCGGCAATCATCGTACAGCAGAAAACCGAAGTCGAATCGTGCATTTTCGGCTTACACACGAACTCACAGTGGTCATCATGCATCTTCTGTTTTGCGACTCTCAAACGGTAGGTATGGTGGGGTAAATTTCATCCACGATCTGTCAGCTCTGCGCATCATACTACTTGAGCTATTATGGATGCGCTTGCAGTCACATTCAGAAAAAGCAGGGCTGGTAACGTATAATATTCTACGTCTTAAGCGTGGTTTTTTACGCGTTTTGACGTATATTACGTTCGAATAAAAACTTTCAATGCACATGCGTCACTATTGAAAAATACCTAAAATGATCTGTTTTTCTGGATTAACACTGAAAAAAATAATTCTTAGCACCAAGTAAATGCATTTACTTGAATCCTATTTCTTAGCATCAAGAAAATATTCTTTAACAGTACTAATTTTTATTTAAACCAGGCATACATCTTTTGTTGATCTAAAAAAAATGAATTCTTTCGCTATATTTTCTTGATTGGAATACATATTTCTTACATGTAAGAAAATGATTTTCTCAATTCAAAAGGTCTAGATTCGTTGAAATGTGATTTTCCTTTCAGTGAAATATACATTTGATTCAAAGAGTTCGATTCTTTGAACTGATTCGGGTCTCGTTTCAATCAATAATTTTTCCATACTTGAATCAAGAATTTAGGTTTATTTAAATCAAAGAAATAATAATTTAATTCAAAATAATATTAATTGAATTACAGTATATATATTTTTGTTACAAAGGGTTCATGCATTTATAGCAATGGATCATTTATTCAGATGAAAAAGGTATTGTGTTTACATAAATTCTTATTTCTTCCGTGGAAGAAAATATTTCATTTGATTACTAGAATTAAATTATTCATAACAAATAAACATTTATTCCAACGAAGTAATCATTTTTTAAGTCATAAACTTAATAATTTGGTGTCATTTGTTTCAATTGAATACTTCTTTAGATTAAAGAAATATATTATTAAATTAAATATCCCTGTTTTTGATTAAAAGAAATATTTCTTTGGAATTTATGGCGAGTTTTAAATACGGTTTTCCGCCTTAAAATTTCCTTGTCACGTTAGCGTCGTGGTCAACGTTGTGACTTTACACTCGATGGACCCAAGTTCAATTCCGGATTTTTCATCAAATTTGTCTGTTTGAGGTTCATCAAGATTTAAAATTATGTGATTTATTTAAATTAAATACGTATATTAATAACAAAGATCATTATAATTTAGGTTAAAAGAATCCAGTTCCTTATTTAGGAAAATATGTAGACTACAATTGAAGAACTAAGTACTTTATAGCACTCGCGCATAGTCTAGGCCAAAGAAATATTTTTTTGAATCAAAAGATATATTTTTGTGCTTTAAATATTCAGAAATTTGTTGCGGGGAAATAGTTTTTTGAGCCTATAAAATATTTGCATGACCTTAAAATATATTTCTTTCCTTCAATTCATATTTCCCCACCTTAAAGAAATATTCATTCCAATTCATGCAAGATTCATTTTGAACAATGAATCATTCCTTTGATATAAAATGTATATTTTTTTGTCTTAAATTAATATTTCTTTGATTCAAAGTAATATTTCCCTTCGACCAACAGGTCGTATTTTTTTCCTCTAATAAATGTTTCTTTGAAAATAAACAGGGCTTTCACATACTTCAGCCAAGTAAAATTCACTTGGTACCAGTAGTAATTTCAGTAAATAGTAAAAAATTGTATCGAGGGGGTCTAAAGGAAAATGTGAGACCAATTGTCCTACAAATTCATAAAAGTCGAGAAAGGAAAAAATGCTACTTTGTGCATAATTTGTGATGTGTAATTCACAATACTGCTGAATCTATAGTTATAGATCATTTTTCAGAGTTTTATGTTTATCGATTCATGTTACATAATATTTATTTTATTTGTCTCGTAAATCTCGTAGAAAATACCAATTTTAAAAAAATTTTTGAGTTTGAATAAATGTTAAAGCAGTTTGAGGTTATGATTGGTTATAATTATAATTAGGTTATAATTAGTCTCTGTCTTTTCTTCCGCTCGGAAAACAAATCCTTCCATAGAATTCCATTATGATGTTGGGTATTTCTTCCCAGCCCAGAAATAATTATTATTTTCAATTACTATAACGCATTTTACAGCATTCTTAACAAATATTATATTTCAAAAATGAGTTTTTGCACTTATCAACACTGATGACCTTGATTTTGCAAGTTGGCCATCTTGAAAACGTACCTTACAGGAGTTTCTTATTGTTTTCAACGGTCTTCTACTGTTTTCGACGTATATTACGCCAAAAACGTATTGTACGTAGAAAATATTATAGTTACGCGTAACTGACCAACCCTGAGCAGAAGTGAATGACATTTTTTTAAATTGCTAACGCTGAAAAAAAATATTGCGATTACTCCGTGAGTTTCTAATGGAAATTTTAACGTAGAATCCGAATTTCAACAAGTTCAAAGATGACCTTGCTGTTTTTTAGTTTTCTATGAAGGAAGCGAAAGGGGACTCAGTGGGGTCTTTAAGGGTACTTTGTAAAGGCTCCTTCCGGTTTCTTTGGTCCGCCAGGGTGAATATAAAAATAAGTAAATAAACGTTTTACAATATACCCGCTAAATCGAACTATTACTGTCTACCTGATAATCACACTATTTCACTGTCACATCGTGAAACTAGTCGATTTCCTTTCCCATTTTTTTTTGATATCGTAATCGAAGCCTTAGTTACTGAGATGTAGCCATATTAAAATTTCTCATTCTTCTAAATTTTCTATTTAAAATATAATTTCTATTTTAATACAGTTCAAGATTTTTTTTTAATCTGTCTTTTGTCCTTATATCTTATAAAACTTTTCTTTAAGACTAGCTAGACTTTCAGAAATAAAACCATTTTTTTCATTGAAAGTATTATATTTAATCAAAAATTAAATTTGAAAGAGAAATATTAAAATTAATATAGAAATAGAATAATTCAAATATTTAATAAAGTAACAAATGTATGCTTGGTGTCAAAAAAAATAATTAAATTAAATGCCTTATGGAAAATTATAATAATAGACCAAACGATATATATAAAACCACATAGATTATAGAGCCAAATATGAGTTTATAAAATATCTACATGGCTCCATATGGTTCTATATATCCTTTTGTCTTTTTTTATAGGTTTATATAGGACATTTAAGGGAGGGTATTAAATTTAAATATTCATTGAAACGTTTCTGATCTATGCCGATCATAATCACGTTGCTGGCTTTATATTTAATAAAATTATGAGAAAAAATATAATAGGATTTAAATAATCAAAGGAAAAACAGAACTTCAATATAATTTTGATAAATAATTAGATAAGTAGTGAAATCCTTAAACTTTTCCATGGAATTAAATGTAAATTCTCAATTAAACATTACAGAGAGGTGTAAATATTACATCAGTTAAACATTAATTATGCTAAAAAAAATAATAAGATATCTTAGGATTTAAAAATATACGTATCAGAAATTTATACACCGAAGTATTCGAACCTTCAATTTACTATTTTTGTTTGACTAATTTATGAATTTTGCCAATTTCTTTGAACGCTTCTGTTTTATCGGCGATTTAAGCCATTCAGCGCAAGGGATCGTAGGACGACGAGAGGGCAGAAGCTCCACGGTGTACCCACTCATGTTACGTCCAAACTCTGCACTCGAATTTCTTCCGTTAATACTCTGCGCTAATTTGTTGAGGTTTAGGTTCGTTACCTGTCGTTGAATGGTTGAAACCATTAGCCGCGAAATATAGGTCAGGTTTGAAAATAAATGATTTAATCAATACGATTTATACTACTGATAAAAACGATTGATTTATTATAATTCATTGATATTTATATGTTCATGAATGACATACTCTCTTATTTGATCTCTAAAATAAACGACAATGATCGTGTATTACAGTTCGTGGTAGACGCGGAAGAGTTGAAAAGACTGATATTGAGAATCGGAAAACACTTCCATAAGGTCGAACAATTCGAAGTGAGGACTTGACATTGTCCATCTTATTTAGTTTTGTTCCTAACACACACACATAAGTAAGCTTAGCAGTTAATATCGAAGCACATTCGAACACTAGTCGCGTGTTGCGCGAACACCAAATTGATAGGTCACAATACCTTTGAATTTATCTGAATTCTTCTAAGTCCATACAATGAAAATACTAGAAAGCCTAAGAGTCGCAGGTTCAAGGTTTTTTAAAGAGTGCGCCGAGATGACAAGTATCCGCCAATTAACCCCTAATCAGGTTGAAACTTGTAACTACAACTGACTTTTCTGAGCTCTGCATCTTTATTTATAATCTCGTTTTGGGCGGGATCTATCCCTACTTTTAGCTTTTAATCAATCAAAATGCTGACGTCACTCACCTTTAGTGTCGAATAACCAATCATAAATGAGGTTACTTGGCTCCTTCTACTGATTTCGGCAATTAAATAGAGTTACAGTTAAAGGATAATGGTTTAAAAGTCCAACTTTTATCACCGTAAAACGTCAATCTCTTTGAGTGACAGTTTCCTGTTTGTAAGTCCAAAGGTCCTCTTTTCATGGCGTCTGACAGGCACCATTAACGATTCTAAAAATTGCCCAAGATCTCAAGGTCCTAACCTCAAAATCTACTTTGGACAGTGAATTGAGGAATATCTTTAATGAAAGTTTTAATGTAGTGAAATTCGGATAAAATATCACTTAATATTTATTGATTCTATACATTCATAATCACTACCATTTTAAAGCTCTAAAAGTTCTAAAAGTATTTGGTAAAAGGGTCTTAGCACCGTGGAGTTTTATTTCATAAAACGGTGCATGCCATAACACTCTCACATGTTTCGAGGGGATACTTATAGATTGTAGCAAAATGCAAGATTAGCGCCACCTAGGGGACATAACAAGAACTATTGTCCACATCAACGACCCATCCCCCTCTCAACCTAATTTTTAGGTTATGTACACTGCTCTTTCTCAAATAAATACATGAATAATAATAACCAATAGCATAAACCGAAAAATGAACAAAATCAAATCTATCATCGATCAAATGCAATTAAATGTTAAGGTCTGTTGAAGTCGATCTATCATAGAACGATTCTAACAGACTTTAACATTTAATTGTTTGTCCTATCATAGAACGATTCCAACAGACTTTAATATTTGATTGCATTTTATCGATGAGCGATTTGATTTTGTTCAATTTTAAGTTTGTGTTATTGGTGAAAATTTATTGTAAATCCAAGTTCTTTACGCAAAAAATTCTTGCAGCTACATTGAACTTGAGCAGACGATAGAAATTCTATCGCCTGCTCAAGTTGATATTGAATTCTAAACTCACACGCGCGCCATCTAGGGGACATAGCAATTACTACAATTCTTTCGCCACTTTGCCTATAGGAGTGGGCACACAGGGAGAAGATCCTTGCAGCAGAAAACTCGTTCACTGTATATATCGTTCTCCCACTCCGACGCCCCGTGGCGCATCTAGGCTTATAATATATTTGCTGATATGTCACTATAGGTGTACTATGAGAGGCTTTTTTTCTCATTTACGTGCATGTATATACGAATTACAAAAACGGATATAATTATAATACAGGCTATGATATCGATATTTTGCATATATTTATTTCTGCTTTGAGACCCAAAAACCATATTCTTTTTAAATTCTCATCATTTATGATTGAGAAAGTATTAGAATTATCCGAAATTTGACCCTACAATTTTTCAACGGATTTGCACGTTTCGAGACCCCCTGCATCAGAAAATAAAGTTTTTACGATGGCGTCTGTCTGTCCGTCTGGTCGTCCGCCCATAAGCACGATGTTAGTACTTATAATTTGTAATTGTTTTATTTAAAATGATTCTCATCAATAAATTTTATAATTTTTAAAGGCTATTTAAATCTTGTTGGCTTAATAGATAAATTCAACTTCAAACGTTAAAAACTCCAGTACAATCATTTACAGCTAATTAATATTAATGTTGATTTTAATATCTGTTGATATAATATTATTATAATTGCAATATCGCATATAGTCAATCATATATTATATTAATTCTATTTTAATGTAATGAAATATAAGCATAAAATATATCTGGTGTAATAGTATTAATCATGGAATTAATATTCTGATATTGCATATAGAAGAATAATTCGCGCAAAACATTGAAATCATTAAAATCACCAATTTTTTGCATTTCTATAAAATGCGGAATAGTTGATGGAATGTAATTATTAATACTGTTCTATGTAAAATTGAAATTATCTACCAATTGTAAATTGTTTCCATTGGATGGAAATTCTTTAGCTTTAATTATACGTTTGTATTTTAAACGAAATAAGATGACATGTATGTAACCGATTTGACAGAAAAAATGTTTGACAATGTTGTGAATATTTGAATTTTAAAAACTGATAAAATGATAACGTGATAAATCAAAAAATGTTCCAAGTTTTTCTTTAGTGTGTGATATTGTTTAAACTAAAAAGAAAAAAGGTAAATATTTGTATTATAAATCTATCTGTGTTACCTATCTATAAACATTTTTTTTTAAATTTATTTTACATTCATTCGGAAAGAAATCAGAAACATTCGGAATGAACATAAACAGTGGGACACTGATGAACATTCGGAAAGCATTGGAATAAGATAATTGGACACTGCAACACTTGTTCGGAATAAAATCGGAAACGTTCAGAAAGAAGTAGATGCAGTGGGACACTTCGATGAAAGTTGGGAAAGAAACCGGAAGCAAAGGTCCCATACAGTTCGGAAAGGATAGGAACGAAACCTCTTTCCGAACTCTCTTGGCAGCGATCTTGAGAAGTGGTGAAAAAAATGTTTGGTGTTAACATATTAGTTGCAATCGGTATTGAATCACGAAGTATGATAAATTTACTAACTAAAAATGCTTTGTACTCACCTTCTCGATTGATTCACTTCAATTTATAACACTATTAAAAAGTTTTAAAACAATTTTGCGATTTTTTTTCAAGCACAGAATAATAAGTTTTTTAATAGCACAAATCAGACGTGTCTGTTCGCTTCGGTATTTGGAACAACAAGAACGTGCTGTCATAATACACAAAGTACATTTATCAGAAAAACCGCATCTGCTTTCTGTTAAAAGATACGCAGGGGTGCTCACAACCGAACCTATTCCAGCATAAAACCTTATTTATTTTACTTACAGAAATATATTTTCTTTGATTGCGCGACACAGGACATCAACAATGGATAAGAATAAAAAAACACAACGACTGACAAAAAGACTTCTATAAACACTTGACAATTTCTGAAATGCTCAATTGAGGCTTGGTTCTTTTATCTCTTATTTTTACATTATATGACAAAAATGAAACTTATTATCATAATTCTCAATTTTAACTATAAAACTTGTTTATTTCATTAAAATGTTTAACAATATTTAAAATTCCCGCGCGATTGTAAGATTTTTCAAAAGACGGAAAAACCAATGTGTGAACGGTCTCGGGCAGCTGTCTGCTCATGATCTAAGAATGCACGGTCTAGCCATCAGCTCCCCCAATTTCGTCCCCATTCGCACTCCACCACCTCTAGCCATCTTGGTTACCATAGCAACCGTTAGCGTCTCGGTCTTCACTCAAAAGATTTGAAATCATGAATTATAGCTTCATTGTAAATCAATGTCAATAACTGTGAAAGTTCTCAATATTCAAATAAAGTGCAAGAAGCGGACACTGCTGATGCTATCCATTTGTGAAAGCGCAACGTGTTAAGATTAACTTTGTGAAAATTGTAGTAGTGTTTCTATTGAAAATACAAATTTTTAAGTGAATCTAACGTGCCCATCCGGAGCGAATAAATATTTTCGTGTAAGCTAAAGTTGCATTATTTGCATTATGCATATTGGTAAGTGTTCTTTATTAAGTGTACAAGGTAGCTGTCATTATAAACATAACCTATTAAGTTAATTTCCACATTTTTGATAAATGAATAAAACTGTGTTACAATGATGCAGATAAATTTTTGAATGGGAAACAAATAAGTTGTTAACGTCTCTTGTTGTTATTAAAACATGAAGAAGGGAAGTATACACATCTCTTTTTTCAGACGTTTTGCTGCGGAAAGTATAATACTCGTAGAAAAATGTTACTTTAGTTTGTTTTTGCAAACTATTTTATACTTTGCGAAACACATTTATAAATAGTTCTTCACGCGATATTTTGCTACAAAAGGAAGGGCACAATTAAAAATAGAAAGTCACGAAAAGTTTCAGTTAAAGAGTAGACTAATTGGTAAAAAGAGATATTTCGGGTTTCACTCGTGTAAAAAACTACGAATTGTTTGCAGACCTTTCGTGATAAAAATTATACTATCTGGTTGAAAATTAACTCATTTGTTAAACTTTCATTTTTGTTGTTGTTAACGATTTAAATCCTAGGTTGAAACAATGTTCTCTGGTTAAAAATTAATTTTTTAAACTGGACATCTAACTATTCTATTTTTGATTAAATTCAACTTTTTATTTTAAATTGAAATCTTTTTAGGATGCAAATTGAAATATGTGGTTGAAAAAGGTGAACTAATTTGTTAGACATTTATCATTTTCATTCGATTTTTGTAATTTTCTTACCTATTTAAGAAGTAATACTTCTCTGCTTAAGCGTTTCTCAATAATGAAAATGAAGAACATTTTTGCAATAAAATACTAGCGCCATCCTAGCCGGTAATAAGCGTTGAATTCAGAAAAATTAAGAATCTGTATTCCTATGAATACGCGATTATTCCTCCGTCTAAAAATCGCCCAACGGGAACAGAAAAAGTGAAAATCCTATTCCTCTCAATCGACTTAGTAAAATTTAACGAAAGCATTTGTTTAATCTGTTTTGTTATTAAATCCTTCGATAAATTATAAAATATTCAAATCTACATTTATTTACATTTTACTAATTTATTTAAAAGTCTTAAATAATGCATCAAAGAAATACATTTAAATGTGCGAATTAAAATAATTCTAGCTCTAGAGAGGCAGAGTTGAATTCATTAGAATTAAATTTTCAAAACTTTTATTCCACAAGAAGGAATTAAAACAATTTATGATACACATTTTTTTAACTTATTAGAAGGAATTAAATAATCTCAAAATATGAACACTCTTAGGGAATAGAAGACATCTCTGCAAGGTTATCTTTCGGTACAATTAGAAGGAATTAAATATATTGAAAACAAGTTCTCTTTTGAGGAATAGGAACCCATGTGGCCGCCGCTATGGAAATATAAATAAATTTGTTTTTGAGATATCCTATTCTTCTAATGAAATTTTAGACAGGTGGAATTATTTAAAAGGAAAATAACTGAATTTCTAAATTTAGAAGTGTTCAGTTAAAATTTTTTCTATTTTTCAATATTTGATATTTCTAGCTGAAAATTCCTTAAAATGATATAATTTGAAAATTTTAAAGTTCATTGATTGATTTTTTAATGTAGAGCATTGAAAATGATAGTGTGAATGTATATTTTGTTATATAGCAAAATGTGATCACCTTCAATTTTATACGCGTAAATTATTGAGCATTTGAATACAACATTTTTAAACTAAAAACTTTTAAATTTCAATTTTCAAAGTTCAAAATTGAACCATTCTACTTTGAATGCTTTAATTTGCAGCTCAGTTCTTATTACCTCAAGTGGAAAATTGTTTAGCTTTATTGTTCCATTTTTTAAATTCCATTGACCGTAAAAAATGTTTGCGAACCGGAAAAAACCGGAAATTTATTTCGTCGATTAAAGCGGTCACCCTGAAAATATGAGTTTTCTGAATTGGTTTCATCATCTAAACATGTGACTTTGTGCACCCTGAGAAGGTTCTTTTGTTCCCATTTAGTGCTTATTTATATACGAAAACAATATTCTTTTTTCTCCTTAGGTGGATGATACTTCATTTCATTCGTGTTAAAAGGTACAATTCCTCAAATGCATTGAGAGGTGATGTTATTCATATTTCTAAGTATTTCTTCTATATTACAAGTTAGATGTTATATATTTGTTTATACTTTAGATTACGCATCTCAAAAATTGCATTATTTTCAAAGTAATTTAATTTAATGGAAAGCACTCGAATATGAGATATTCTCATAATATGGGAAAACGGGGTATCAGCTAAACTAAGAGACCCACTCTGTTGGTTCTATCACCAACTTGTAGCCCTTGAAGAAAGAGTAATTTCGTGGTATAGTCCATTTTTTATTGGGCTTCTAAAGATTATAGGCGAACTTTTTGTGAAATCGATGGTGGTCGAGTTCTTGGAAGGGAATTCTTTAAATCCTATTTATTATTCATTAAATATGTATTTAGCAGTAAAGTTTGTCTGGAGTGATGAGGATTGAATAACTAAGTAGGAAAATATTGATAGTGTTGAAGTTTTTCATTGTACAGGTCAGGCATAGTAAGTGCATAGTTACACGGTGTGGTTCTCATAATATGAGATACCCGTAGTTTTTATAACACTGGCTGCGCGGGGCAAATTTGTTACAAAAGTGTTTGTCACTATTGAAAAAACTAAATATATCTAAATAGCAGTAAATTTATACTTCGGAAACATAGAATGAAGTTTTTCATTAAAAATAATACTATATTTTGCATTTTATTAGCTATTTCCTGGGGTATCTCATATTATGAGAATAGTTTGATAAGTTTGGAAGAAGGACTTTTTTACATTTTTTGTATTTTCAGCATAAAAAAAATTTTAATAAAATTTTTTATTTGAGCTTCTGATGATAAACTGAATTTCCTTTAAAATGACATATATTACTTTTAAATTTAGTACATAGAATTCCGACAATCATGCCAAACAGAGTTGTTATCTCACATTGGGTTACTCTCCTCTATTTATAAGCTATATAATTTCTTTATCTTTTACTTACAATCTTCGCTCATTGCATTTACTTCCTTTCAAATATACTTCATTCTCGCGCGCTTACTTATCTAATAGGGCTAGAAGTGGTGGAGTTCTTATTGGTTAACTTTTTTTTAGTTGCGTGTGGTTAGACCGTGTATTCTTAGATCATGTGCCTGCCTGCACCGGCCAGGCAGACAGAAATGTGGCTATTAGCTAAGAATACACGGTCCAGCCATCAGCTCCCCCAGTTTCTCCGCCAGTCGCACTCCACCACACCCAGCTATCTTGGTTATCAGCGGCGTATCTATGGAAAATAGCGCCCATGGCAAGCATGGAAAATGGCATGCCCCTGTGCAAAACAACTTCACCAAAATGTCTTTGCCTCTACCCCTAACTTTCCGTGTTTTTTATTTCTTTATTTATTTTGAAGTTGAAAGATAATTTTGGTAGAATTCGAAACACGTATCGTTTGAAATATTTAAAAAATTATTAATGAAATTATCACTTCAGAACCTCGTATTACCCGCTTACTCGCGTTCTCGCTATATGTTCATTCATTTATATACATTTTTGTTAACGAGGATTGTTTTTTACGCATAAAAACATGTATGTCATTGCATTGTATTGATATTTATATCATTTCAGTATAATATATTATAATTGACACATTATGTTAACAACATTTCTCCGTATTTCTTTTACATTGCAAGGATTGGAAATTATGTATTTTTTCATTTTTTACATTATCTACGACACAAACTGCATTATTTTGAAACTAATTTAATTGATTTAGAAATTGTACAATTCCTTTATCTTTTAACACCTTTAACTTGATATCTTCACTTATGGCATTTACTACATTTCAAATTTACTTCATTTCGCGCGCTCACTTTCTCAATATGGCTGGATGTAGTGGAGTTGCCTTCTTATTGGTTAACTTTTTTTAGTTGCGTGTGGCTCTAGACCGTGTATTCTTGGGATGTGTGACAGTACCCTTAGAGTACAGTCTCAAACAATAAGAATGAGAAGAAGCTTCAGTGAAGGAGGGACGGAGTGAAAATGTCACTCCATGAATGATACAATAAAGGATGTGTATTCCGAATGACAAGTAACAAAAGATAAAGGAAAATTTTTGGTAACAGTAAAAGTAATTTTTTCAAAAAGAAAAAAACTTTGAGAAAAGGCGAATCATAATGAAGTATTATTGGTAGGTGTTAGTCTATCTTTCTCATATGAGATAACTTGCTACAGCTTATCTTCGAACCTCGTTTTTAGTGTTTTAGCGTGCTATCTTATCACGCATAAAAAAAAGAGTTAAAGCCTAATTTAAAACTGACGGTTGTTATGCAATATAGGAAAAAATCGTTAGCGTAAATTTCTGTTGCATTACGCAGGAATTTGTCAAGCCCCCTCCCCCCAAACGTAAATTAAAACTGCCAAATTTTCTAGGGATTGAAGATGAGTGTTTAAGGTAACATTTATTTACTCCCCGCCCACTCAACAGCGCCTCAAATAATTGTTTCTAGTTGTAGTATATTCTGTTAAAAACGTTATGTCTGTTTACGTCAATAAATCGTGTATTTTATTTTATTTGCGTCAATAAAATCACATTTTCTGATTTAAACTAAATTTTGAATGATTTATAGTAGTAAATTCTTTTAAAAACATCGTCTATTTGCGTTTAATACCCCCCCCCCCGCCCCCTCCTATATTGAATGCGATTTTGTATATCTTTTTGGGACCAATAATTTTGTCTTGGCATTTTATCGTACCTTGTGTTCAGCTTGAAGTTGAATTTTTAATTTTCTTAACTTCATTTTATATAGCTAAAACCCCAAAAAAAGGATGAAAATTTATTAATTGTCGATACCAGTATGGCTTGAACATAGGGTCGATTGATTTATTTAACCAATACTAGTTTGCAGTCATTTTATACATTAAGTGCTACTGTATTTTTCGAATGCATTTTAGCGTGATAGTCTTGAAAATCACATTTAAAAATTTTGCAAGGGATCCTATTAGTTTTCGGAATATGAATCATGAAAAAATTTTTGTTCGATGATACCTTATATACTCTGTGAACCATAGCTCACGTTAGAAACGAGCAATCTATTTTCAAAAGGTATCAAGGTAAAAATCATATGATCTGCAACGATTTGCAAGTTTTAGCAAGTCAAAGTGCTTTGGAAAAATATAGTGTCACTAAATGTACAAATAAAAATGTTAATTTATAGACTAGTGTAATCAGAGTGCGTCGGAACTACTTTTCGAGCTACAGGGTAAGTCATTCCCTTCTAATGTTTCGATTTCCCGATAAAAAATATCCGTAATTTTTTTCGAAATAAAAATATTAACACGTGCCATCAGGTACTTCAAAATACTATTTAATTAACATGGAGATATATTGGATTTTCGAAAAATTGAACTCATACTTCACGTTTAATCGAAACTTGCCAAATTTTGTAGGGATTGAAGAGGAGTGTCTAAGAATTAAAACCATCCTAATAACTTTTATTTTAAACCCCAACCTCCCCGCGCAGTGCCTCAAATGTGACCAAAAAATCAAAAAACTACGTTTCACGTATTATTCTACAGGGCATGTGATACTTAAAAAATTATCGATTTTACCAGTTTTAGGTTCCCCCGGCTTTTTCCGAGAATAATCAATATTTTGTCCTAAAAATTTAGGAAATTATAGCGAACATGCTAACGGACGTCCCCGCACACTTTTTTGTAGGTCAATTAAATTTTTATTCATTTTGCTAAATGTGATTAATTTGTGGCACTTCGAAATTAATACCGACCCTGCTGATATAAATCTCATTGTATTGGGATCTGAAATCATGACGTCAGAAGGGGGGTTTAAACAAAGATGGCCGGCGACAACGGGGTCATTTTGCAATTGATATATTATGTTGTTAGTGAATTTTAATCGTTTTTCGTGCTCAGTATGTCAAAGATGTCGCTTAGCATTGCTCAAATTAGTACATTTACATTATTCACTCCTTCGTATAGAAATTTTGTGGATGGAGAAAAGGTGTTACAGGCTGGACACATCTTATTTGATGCAAAACAGCGGGCTGATCAAACGAGCATAAAGCTAATTGCTTTTTCTTTACAATCGCCCAGTTTGCGGTACTAGTTTTAATTACCTTTTCCCTGCACTGCAATCTACAAAAAATACATTTTCAGATCATAATTGAGCATGCTCAATAAAAACGATTTTGCTTTACACTTTAACAAAACCTTTTTTAGGCAAGAGAAATTGATTAAATCTAACATCTAGGCTTTTGCGCTAGCCTTGCTTGAACATCCGAAAGCAGAGAAAAATCTTTTACTTTTTCCTTTCCTCTGACTGAATTTCGTACCTAGATCGTCTATTTCTCTATTATTGGACATTTTTTTTGTAATTTGATTATTTAAATCGTAGCATTAAAAAAATATGTATATTCTACTAGGAATATCACCGGAGTAGCACACAGCCTTTTAAAAACGACCCCGTTATTTGAGTGCCAAATCTAGCCACCAGATGGCGTATTGCTATATTTCAAGGTCCTTTTATTGGTCCCTTTAAGAGATGCGGCGGTCATATAATGACCCTTTAGCATTCATCACGTACCAGACGGGTAGAGTTGCTTACAGTAGTTGGCCGTCGCTAACCCGACTCTCCCTTTAACATTTTTTTTCTTCAAATTATTAACATTTTTTTTTTAATTGGTGAATTTTCTCGTTATACTTATTTATGATTATAACTTCTATACTAATATACCATTTTCTAGTTGAATTAAAAAATCTTGTCTTTTTTGGTGTATCTCATTCCATTTACGAGAAACGTCGTATTAATTCCAATTTTAAGCATTTAAAAAAAAAGTTAGATATCTGAAATCATCGAAACCCGTAGATTCTGAATTATTATGTTTTAGGCTGTTAACTATGAAATTAAAAAAAATGTACTTCAAATTTGAATCCGAAAGCTTAACAAAGGACCCTTGAGTGTCGGCTACTCTATTGATATAGCCCCTCTGCTTGTTATTTATGATCGAATTCTTATTTCAATTTCAGCTTCTCTGTTTTATTATTTATGATCGTATTTTTATTTCAATTTCGGAAAGGACATTTTAGACCCTTTATACCATTTGAACGAGCTACCTGGTCCTTTAAATATATTTTTAAAAAACTTGTAATTTTCGTGGAAAAAAGCCGGGGGAACTGTACCCGATTGACGTGCCGTCTTTTTTATACAAATATTTGTTAATTGATCATTTGAATATCTCCCATGAATAAACAATTTATAATTGCTTACATAAATGTAACTTATTTGAACAATAATTTGTTCAGCAACAAAAAAATAATAATAATTGTATTTTCTGGATGAAATGTAATTTTGGTCATTGTTTGTAGTACATTAAAAAAACATACGATTATTTAAACAA
This sequence comes from Belonocnema kinseyi, assembly GCF_010883055.1. Taxonomy (NCBI): domain Eukaryota; kingdom Metazoa; phylum Arthropoda; class Insecta; order Hymenoptera; family Cynipidae; genus Belonocnema; species Belonocnema kinseyi. Next base: position 9,132,304 of record NC_046658.1, read on the forward strand.
TTATTGTTTTTAAAAATATATAAAAATTGAGCCAAAGATGTCCACTTTGTTCTCATTTTTAACCAATTTCTATTTGAACCATTTTTATTTGCTCAAGCAGTTTTCTTTCGAAAAATTTTCAAAAATAATATTAGATGAAACATACAATTATTTTTTAGACTGTATAGTGCATAGAATGAATATATTGATTTTGATGAATATATGCTTTTGCGTAGTAAATTATGCTAAAAGCTTAATGTCATTGTTTAAACAATTAATTATTGTTTTTTTTTCCTTCAAATTTCTTACAAAAAGAGAACGAATGGCTTACACCTGTTTGGCCAATTTTGAAACTTTTTGTTTTTTGAAAATCGGTCGTGTGCATAGAATGAAAGATTACAAAGGCCGACAAATTTCGACGAAATTCCACACCCATAGACCGGACCTGGTGTGCCAGAAGGAATTTGATGCGCTGAACCTGAATCTGAAATAAGAATTTCTGCATCACCCTAGGTTTCCAAGATATCCTAAATAATTTAAAAACTATTATCCGCTTTTTTGAAACATATTTTTACAAGCCGAGACATCGTTCTTTGAAATTTAGAAAATTCCAGTTTCAGATGATACTGAAATACATGAGAAAATATCTGCGAGGTCTATTTTGTCATGTGATACGTCCAGATGGCACTTTGTACGTGTAGCATTCAAAAATTCAAAATAGCTGATATATCTAACGTCAAATTATAAACAGCAAGCTATCAAATATCGCATAACATAATATAAAACATGGATCGAACTCAAATTTAATGTGTGCTCAATTTGAAACATCTTAAGGAAAGCTTTGACAGAAAATAACCTCAAATACTTATGCAAAATCATGTGTGGCAAAATATTTGTACCATTTCGATAATCAGACCTAATATGCTAGGCTGACAACATAGTATCCATGCCAGGTAAATCCCAAATGCTGCAGAAAAGTGAAATAAAGAACACAATAACCTGCAAGCCCTAAACCCCAGGAAGGTTAACCCGAGATCGCAATAACCTGCAAGCCTTAAACCTCAGGAAGGTGAACCCAAGAACAAAATAACCTGCAAGCTCTAAACCCCAGGAAGATTAACCTAAGAATACAACGCAAAAACACTTCTAGTGGCTATTCTCTCTCCGACAGTCCTTTTCAGGATAGTTGGCGAGGAATATTTTAGGTGTTTGTCTCTAGCGGCTGCTCTCTCCCCGACAGTCCTTTTCAGAGTGGTTGGCGAGGAATATTTCAGGTGTCTGTCTCCAGCGGCAATTCTCTCTCCGACATTCCTTTTCAGGATAGTATCAAATTGGTATTCATGAAACAATTTCTCAAAGCATTAGACGTGAATGGTGAATGTTTGAAGCATATTCGACACACGTTTCCAAATTTGACTGACGCTAAATGTAAGGAAGGAATCTTCGTTGGACCTGACATACGGAAGCTAGTGAAAATAAAGAATTCTTGAATACTATGAATCCTGATGAAAAAATGCTTGGTTGACTTTCCAAGGCGTCTGTGAAAACTTCTTGGGGAATAATCGTGATAAAAATTTCAAAACTATTGTATCTACCTTGTTAGAAACTTAAAATAATTAGGATGTCTAATGAGCTTAAAAATACATTGCTTATTTTCTCATTTGGACTACTTTCCCGAAAATATCGGAGTATTTAGCGAGGAGATGGGTGAAAGATTCCACTAAGATTTCAAAGGTAAAGACTGACATTACCAAGTTCGCTGGGATGAGAAAATGATGGCAGACTATTGTTGGTCGTTGAAGAGAAATGATAACTCAAATGACCATAAACGAAAAAGTCTTAATCGATCAATAGAATCGAAACCTGATCGTTCACATAAGAAAAAAAGGCCTGAATAGTCAGATTACACGTTATTCTGCCACGAGAGTGGAAGTCTGCAAAGATCTTGGATAAACCTGCCTGGAGGTTATCATGTTGAAGAGATATGGGGTCCTGCGTCCGTGGCTTGACATGTATGGGATTCCGCAGTAACTTTTCTCGGGGTTTCTTGTCTGGGGGTAATTGGATTATTGTGTCGGTGGCTTATGGCGTTATTGTGTTCTTGGGTTAACTTTTCTGGAGTTTAAGGTTCACAGGTTATTGTTAAATACAAAATGCAAAAAATTGTTTTTCTTGTATAAAATAATAAATAATAATATAAAAAAAAAATAATAATAAATTCTCCGTACCGAAGGTGTTCCGCGTCGATGTTGCGGTAGGGCTTGAGCTTTCTTCTCATGACTGATGGCTATGTGGGCGGTAGCATTGTTGCTGATAGGGTTTCCCATACCAAATAGGCTAATAACGAAAAGGAGAGGGACTAAGTGGAACACCAAAACCCATAAATGAAAAATGGAGAGTATATTAAAGATTTTGAAAGGCTTGTCGCTTCTCGAGGATCGTCGGGGCGCCCTTGGAGCCACAGCTGTGGGTCACAGCATGCGGGACTGTGGCGATAGTGAGCTGCGAGATGGTCAGGCAGATCTCAGTGATCAAACAGCTGGCCAGCAAGAACATCTGCGACAAACGGTAAGCAGCGGAATATTAACTGTGCCTGCTGAGGATGCTTTGGCTAGCATTAGCTATTTGCAGCCAACCACCTCGAAAGATATACCGTGGGAGAACATCAATTGGGATACCACAGTGAAAGAGGAATTGGTGCGTCTCTATTACGAAAATGCGAAGTTAGAAACGAAAATGGAAAAAAGATACAATTTAAGAACGAAGTTTGCTGCAAAGTATCCTAATATACAAAAAGTCGCGCTAAGAGATCTTATCGCTAAGGTGAAGGACATCAGGACTAATCTGCACGTTACAGAGGACCGAGCAATGGAGATTAAACAACAGGTTGATTTGGCGTGGAAACACGACGGCAATGGACATCAGTTAGAGGAAGCCGCGTCAAACGGTCAAGCAGAAGCAATTGATGCTCTTCCTCAACCTATTGATGATTCAATACCACCACATCCTCAAGAGGTGGATGGCCTTACACAATTAGAGGCAGAAGCAGAGGTTCAGCAACCAAAAAAGCGACGAAAAGGCATAGGTGCTAGGGATAGTGAATGTCATGTACCGGATCCATTAGAACCACATCCGGTTATTACTAACGATGATGTGGATAGGGAAATCCCAGAAAAACTACAGTACCTTCAAAGGAATTTTGGTCATGCTTTACTAGAGTTCAGATATGCAGAACCAACACTAAGGCATTCTCTGCCCAAAATGGAAAAAATGAACAGATGCAATTTAGATACAGCGTGGTTCAAACTGGAGGAAGCAAGGGCAATCAATAGCCCTGAAATGCAACTGACAAACATCACATCTTTAAATGTTTCAGCGGTCTTGAAAAGGGCAAGTAATTGGAAAGCTCCAGGTCCGGACATGGTGCACAACTTCTGGTACAAGTACCTGACGAGTGTGCATCTTGCGTTGGCAAGGTGTTCTCAGAAGATCATTGATCACCCAGATCTGATGCCAGGCTTTATGCTCCAGGGTACTACGTATATGTAACCAAAAAAACCAGACAGTCAAAATCCATCTGACTTTCGACCGATAGCCTGTCTTCCAACAAATTATAAATGTCTTACAGCTATCATTGCAGATAAGGTATATTCTCATTGCGACGAGAATGACATTCTCACAGAAGAACAAAACGGATATTGTAAAAACTCGCGAGACTGTAAAGATCTAGTCACTATAGATGCTGTTGCCACGACTCAAGCTCACAAGCATCAAAAGAACTTACACATGGAATATATTGACTACAAGCAAGCGTTTCCTTCCTTGCTGCATGAACATTTGCTTGAAGTCTTAAAACTTTACAAAATCTGCCCATGCATTATTGACTTTCTAAGCCATGCGATGAGGCTCTGGGGCACAAGAATGAAGTATTTTGATCATGCATGTACTGTTTAGCTTTGAATCCATTGAGCAGAACACTAAACAGCATGTGTTATGGGTTCAGAATTTATGATAATGAGGATGGCCATGAAGTGACCAACCTTGTTTGTATGGATGACCTGAAGCCGTACGCTAGTTCAGCCCAGAAACTGCAGCAAGTGATCGATGTCACAAAGCAGTTTTCCAATTATATCCACATGGAGTTCGGACTAGATAAGTCTAGAACAGTTTTTTAAAGCAGGAGACTGTAGCTTTCTAATGCCGTGCCTAAATTTGCAATATCATACAAATTCTCGATGTGAATGAAGCTCAAACATAGCCAAAAACCCGTGTGTTTTGCACAAATAGGTTAGGATATCTCGGAAACCTAGGGTGATTTAGCAATTCTGAGTTCAGATTCAGCGCAGCAAATTCCTTTGGGTACACCAGGCCCGGTCTGTGGGTGTGAAAATGAGTTGGCCTGTGTTATTATTCACTAACTATGTTTTGAAAAAACACTTCAAATTTTGTAACCGATTGCTTTTTTGTACACTTTCATACTCGTTATAAATATGAAAACGTGTTGTTGATTTTCGTTTCAGCTTTTACTATTATTATAAGACTGTTCTCAAGTTATTTCTGTAATTCACACATGCAGCGTTGAACGTGTTTCAAATTTTCAGCCTGAAGACCTTTTAAAAATGGTTGGGTATTCTATTTTGTATAAGGTTCATGTTGCAAAACTAATCGCAGGTTGCAGCACCGAGACGAAAGTCAATGAGATTAGAGAAAATGTATGAATAAGTATAAAGTTCCACTTATACCTTGTAAGTATCACAAAATATATTTTTCAACGTTTTTTTATCATATGTCATTCGTAAAAGGTTCATAAATTCATTTATGGCTGTCTCTTTCAAAGTTAGGTTAGGTTTACCATAGTTTAGCATATATCTTACTGTATGTATAATTTCTAATTCCAGGATAAACTACTTTCGTAGGCAAGGTTTAAACATATAGTTAAATTTATTAACCCTTATATATTTAATTATAAGCAACCGCATATCAAGCGCCGCATTGACTTTCGTCTCTCATCGACAGAGGGCTTAGTAATCATCTCGGTGCTGCCACATATTAATAGCTGTGCATTACAAACCCCATTATTGACCCACACTTTGTAATAGAAAATGTATTGAACGATCAAAAATTGTTTAAACAATGACATGGAAGTTTTAAAAGAATTTACTACTTCTCGAAATCATTCAATTTTGAAAGCGGAAAGTGCGATTAAAAATTTTTTTGTTAGAAAACTAATTATTTAATCAATTAAAAAATGGTTAATGTATTCTTTCTATACACTGTAGTTAGAAAAATACTTGTATAAATTCTATTTTATTTCATTTTTTTAAGTTATCGAAAAAAGTTGCTTGAGCAAATAAAAATTGTTTATACGAATAGAAATTTGTTAAAAATTAGAAGAAATATATCGAAAGTATTTATGTAAAGACAAAAGTCAGCTTCCAGACAAGTTCATTAATGCAATATTTATTACAAATTGAACATTTTTAGACAAACTATACGGATTTTTATAATTATATTTTAAAGGTTACAGCATTCTTAAAAGGACATAATTTTTGTGAACGAAAGCAGTGCCGGATTAACAAATTTTGGGCTCCTAGGCTATGAGGTTGTTGAAATAAAAAAGATAAATATCTTATAATATAGAGTTTTATTATACTTTTAATATATATTGCACTACATATATGTTCCACAGTTCGTATTTAAAAAATAATTAACCTGTGAAATATTGCGGTGTTTCAATACCGCCTTCTTGCTTTCAATTGCGCAAATATACTTATAATTTCATCGAAATTGGTGTTACTAACAAGATCTGCATTCGCCACAGAGAATGCTAAAGGAGAAAGAAGTTAGTTTCCAATTGAGTTCCTTAAAGAATTTTCTATTCGCTTTAAAACAGAGAAAGATCGCTCTCTGCTGGCATTCGTCGATAATATACTGAGATACATTCGAAGTGCGATTTCAAGATTCGCGTATAAAGTTATCAGGTGCTTCTCGCCAATAATTCCTAGAAACGTGGCCCTGTAGCATTCGCTTTCTTTAAGGCTTATAGTGTTTAGGCACGTCTTAAAATGAATACACTCTTCTCCTAATTGTCTGTCTAAATCTTTAAAGTAATTTTGAGATAACTCTCGATTTTTGTCTAATAAGTTCATTTGAACATGATTTCATTTGTCGGGTAAAGCTGGATCGGCCATTAATCACTTCGTAAGAAGCACTTCTTTTCGACAATTCAGCACGAACTTTAAATTCTGTAAAATTATCAACTTCATCAGATAATAATTTTTTTCTGCGCCTTCTGTCCTCATCCTGATAATCATTGCGTAGGCTCGCATCATGTAATCCTAGGCTCTTTTACAGCTCTACGACGACATCTAACTCAATACCTGTTCCTTGTAAGATTAAATTCGTTTTGTCAAAACGGTCTGATACGTAATTTCAGAGGACAGCCAGTATGCCGTTTTCAAGGATACAAAACTGCTGAAAAAGCCTGTCAGCTTCAGCTTACACATCAGACTTTTCTAGCGGGTCATCTGCTATTTCTACAAGTGCGCGAGAGGCATTTGCCCGATCTGACCACCTATGATCCAAAACGCGTTTTGGAAGCAATATGCATTCATTTTTCTTCATTTTGTCTTTAATTTTCGACCATCGACCGGGAGACGCATTAAAAAACGTGTGCACGTGTTGCAACAAATTTTCTCTTCAGAAATTTATTTTTCAACAAAAGAATATGAATTTTAAGCCATAAATTAATTTTCAAGAAAATAATTAAATTTTAAATCAAAGATATAAACTTTTATCACCAAAAAAAACCGTTTTTAAACAGTTAGTTTAACTCTCACCCAAGCGGTTAAATTTTCAGTTCATAAATATCAATTTTCAAAAAAATATTACAACTTTCAGCAAAAAACGTAATTTTCCTCCAAAAAAATTTCAGTTTGACTTTGTAACACTAAAACATCAGATTTTCACGAAAAGTAAGTTTTTTTTACGAGATAGTTTAATTTTTAACCAAAAAGGATGATTTTTCTTTCAAATTTTTAAACAAAAAACTTGCATTTTTATCCGAGAAAGATGCAATGTCTAGTAAAATAGATAAATGTTCAGATTAAAGAAACAAATTTTCATAAAAATAGTTCAATTTTCATCAAAAAAAGATCTCACTTGATTTTTTAAAACCAAAATATAAATTTCAATCAAAAAGTAAATTTTCTTTTGTCCTT
>NC_046658.1:9139602-9144703 GCF_010883055.1 Belonocnema kinseyi
TACAGGGTGTCTAAAAAGTCACGGGACAGTTGAATATTTCCTCAGGTAAAATATTTTTTCAAAAAAGTGAAGGTCATTCCTGAAGTAAATTTCAACGAGGAATTCAATGGTGACCTTCATTTTGACTTTCAAGTTGACGTTCATGGCTTTTTGGAGGTCGACTTTGTGTTTTTAAATGGAAATCCCCTTTTTTACACCTACAATCGATAGAGCGAAAAATTGTTCGTTCAGGTACGTATCCAAGTCGTGGGCCAATTGTAACGTTCAAGGTCAGTTAGAGGTTATTTGAAATTAACAAAGTTTTCCAAGAGGTCAGTGTAATTCCTGAAATAAATTTGAACGAGGAATTCAATGGTGACCTTAATTTTGACCTTAAAGTTGACCTTCATGTCTTTTTGAAGGTCAACTTTGTTTTTTTAAAATCGAAACCCTCTTTTTTTACATCTGCAATCGATAGAGCGCAAAATTCTACGTTCAAGTACGTACCCAAGTCATAGGTCAATTATAACGTTCAAGGTCAGTTAGAGGTTATTTGAAATTAACAAAGTTTTCCAAGTGGTCATTGCAATTCCTGAAGTAAATTTCAACGAGAAATTCATTGGTGAGCTCTGTATTGATCTTGGTGATGATCTCCAAGGTTTTTTCAAGGTTTTTTTTCAATCAGTTTACGTTTACGTTTAGCATTACCCAGGAACAACGACGTGGACGTAGTAAATTCTGTTCCCTTTGGGGTGCTTGATTAGCGTGAGTCCCCTTGCCTCTTACGTTTCGGGGTGCTTGATTAGCGTCGGTCCCCTTGCCTCTTACGTTTCGAGGTGCTTGATTTGCGTGAGTCCCCATGCCTCTCATGCTTCAGTGAAGATGTTTGAACTGAAAACCTTGAGCTTCTTGAGAAAAAGCTATGCGATCGTAAAACTGAGTTACAGCATTACGAATCATCTCCCTATTAATCAAAGAAGCCTGCTGCAGAATCCGATTCTGCAATTGTTCTAAGCTTTGCGGTTGCGTTGAGTATACTTTGCTCTTTAAATAACCCCAAAAAAAATAGTCGAGAGGCGTCAGATCAGGAGATCTAGCAGGCCACTCTATTTAACCCCTTCTTCCAATCCACCTTTGAGGGAACTGAGTATTCAAATATGCTCGAACCTCTCTACTGTAATGAGCCGCTGCTGCGTCCTGCTGGAACCAAATATTTTGAAAATTATCGCCTTTAATCTCCCTTATTCTTAGTACAATTTGGTTTCTGAGAAGCTCTTCACATGCACGGACCTTGAGATTACCATCGATGAAGAAAGGGCCTATCAATGTATCATTCAAGATACCGGCCCAAACATTAATCTTTTGTGGATATTGTGTGTGACTCTCCAACATCCAATCAGGATTTGTGTCGGACTTGCGTTGTGCTTGGTCTTAAGTCCAGGGAATCCCGACGTAAACAGTCAGGGCCATTTGAACCGTTTCCAATTGAAATACATATTATTACGCACCAGACGCGCATGCTTACCCACGCACTGTACCCTTGGTTGCTGCGATGCTGTATTAAATCGGTCTCCCAGAATAGTCTAGAAGTTGCTGTTGACGTTTATCTTTATTTATGTAAATAATTTTAAATCATTTCTTCTAATGTCTAGGAAAGTTTTGTTTGATCAAGTAGTTTTTTCGTTAACTTTTAAAAAAATTAAATAAAATATAATATATACAATTATTTTTTCTGACTGTAGGCTATAGAAAGAATACATTAACCATTTTTTAATTTTTGAAGCAATTATTTTCCAAAATTATATTTTAAAATCTTATTTTCCGATTAAAATGTAATGTAGAATGATTTCGAGGAGTATTAAATTCTTTTGAAAACTTAATGTTATTCTTTAAACAATTTCTGTTCGTTCAAGCAGTTTCATAGTAAAAAATCTGACCGGGTCGCGGGCACATTCTCATCGGACGCTGCGCGCTCGGTTCGCTTCGCTCGCAAGCTTGACCGCACCTAGGGAGCGCGTCTGTTGAATCTTGCGCTTCGCGCTTGAATAAAACTTGATCAAAAAGATCTCTTTTAGATGGCAGTATTTATATGCGTCTTCATATTCTGAATTTTCTACTTAGTTAAGTATAGTAAAAGATTATGTCTCTTAAAGCTCTCTAGGCTTTGAGGTACATATTCTCATCGGGACACTCGCGCTGCGCGCTCGATTTTCGACAGACATTTGTAAACAGGTTTTGTGAAATCTTTTCTTTCGTTACTTCCGTCGTTTTTCCACAAATTTTTTATTTTGTTTTTTATTTTCAATGTTATTTTTCACGTATTAAACAAAAAGTACGCGTCCTATCACGAAGTGATTCTTAACGAAATTGTAGAACTTTCTTGGGATTCACATTTTTGTTAATGCACCTTTTTTGCTATACTACATAGTTTGAGCACAAAATGGAATTTTCGATTTTTCATAATTTTTTGTGCAATCAATATTTGAAAATTTGTTATGACAGTCTTGTAGAGATTGTAAAAAGCAATGTTTTTCTTCTCTTTACTTTTTTCATATCGTGGGTTGTTTGGCTTAAAATTTGGAATTTCTGTTGTTTTAAAAAAACGTTGAAAATGCTAGAACTCTGAGAATGTTCTTTTTATCGAAAAAGGTCATAGGGATAAAGTGTTTGTCCGTTTTAATACTATAAATATCCGTACATAGAATTTTCAAATTCATAGAAAAAGTGGTCTAAAAAAATTTTGAAAATGCGCTCACTTTTTGAATTTTTATCAAAAATGGCTGGTTAACGAACTCGTCCTTTCTTTTAGGACCTAAAAAAAGTGTGCCAAATATGAATTTGGTCCGTTCATTTTTTCGAGAGATATCGTGTTTATGGACGGACGGCCGGACAGATAGACAGACGCCATCGTAAAAACCTGATTTTCGGTTTCAGGGTGTCTCAAAACGTGGAGATACGTTGAAAAACTGTCGTGTCAAATTTTGAACAATTCTAATACTTTCTCATTCATAAATGATAAGAATGTAAAAATGTGATTCAATAATGGGGTTTCTGATGCAAAACTAATAACATGAGCCGGAAATTATGTAAGAGAAGCGAAAATAAAATTATTTTTTTTTTTTGTAAACTTGTTTAAAGAATAATTGTTTAAACAATTACAATTTTTTCATTATCATATTCCCAGAGTCCTAAATGAGCTCTAAATTATTCTATAAGGTGAATTTTCCGTGAAATCATTTTTAGTGCATTTGACAGCAATGTTCGGCCAGCTTAACGTTAAGCTAGTGCAAACACTATTTTTTACAAAAAATAAAAATAAACTCGAAAACAGTCTTATAAGTAATCATATAAAGCTAAAACGAAAATCATCAACACGTTTTAAGATTTATAGCGAGTGTGAAAGTCTAAAAAAGCAATCTGTCACAAAATTTTGAAGTGGTTTTTCGAAACATTTAGGGAATAATAATATTTTATTCTATCTATCCACACTTCCGATTTAAAAAATTCAAAATTGGCCTGTATTATTTTTTTATTATTTAAATGATTATGGATAAATTGTACAAAGTTGGCTAAAGTGATGTTTTTATTATCTTAATTATTAAAAATCACCTAAAATACAGCACTTCGTCCTCAGAAATGTTGTTCAAGGAAAATGTTAAACTGGAATCATAATTTTTATTGGTGAATGTACTTTTTTATAATATAACCACGATAAAGATAGTAAAAATATGAAGAAATCAATAATAAATATACATTTATAATTTAAATCGTAGTGTGGCTTTTTTTTAATTCGAAACAAAACTGAATGTGCTAATAAAAATGGCTAAAACAAATAGAACCTTGTTGAAAATTAGAGGATGTTTATGAAAATTATGTAATTATTAAAAAAAAGTAGCATAGGATATCAATTTGAGAAAAAAGTGGACACCTTTGGCTTAATGTTTAGATATTTTGAAAATAAAAAATAATTGCTTAAGTAATCTTAGGATGTTAAAAAAAAATAATACAAACAATACAAATAATACATACAATCCTGAAGTGTGACTACAACTTTTTGAAAATACAAAGTTCCCCATGTTAATAAAATGGTATTGTTGGAAAATTCAAATTTTGACATCATAAAAAAATAATAGAATGACAAACATTATATTTTGCGGTTAAACTGTGCAAGATAGGTGAAAAGATTGCTAGACAAAAATTATGCATTTTAAAAAGTTCTACAAATTTCTTATAAATCAATTTTTGATAGCATGCGTATTTTGTGTTTTAATCGTGAAAAACTATATTAACAGTAAACAATCAGTTCGCTGCGTGGGCTTCTTTGTGGGTTTCTTTTTCGTCTCGTATGTGGGGTGGCAAAAAATGTACTTTTTAAAATATTTTTAATGCTATTTTTCACGATTAAAACAAAAAAACAACCACCAAAATTTTATTAATGATAAATTAATTAATTTCTACATTCTCATCAGAGAAGGTATTAGATTGGTGTAAAATCTTACCCCCCCCCCAGTTTTTGTCAAATGTCCACGTTTTGAGACCCCCTTGAATCCGAAAAACAGTTGTTTATGAATGTGTCTGCGTGTGTCTGTAGATCTTTAGATTGGTAGCACGATAACTTTCGAAAGAACCGTCAGATTGGATTGGCCTTTGGTATACTCTTTTAGCGTCCTAAAATGGAGGTGAAGTTCGATAGCCATCCATTTTGGATAAAAATTCAATAAGTGAGCGTATTTAAAAAATTTTTGAGACCACTTTTTTCAAAATTAAAAAATTCTCTGTACGGATATTCATAATATTCAAACAGACGAACAATTTATCCTAATTACCTCTTTTTATAAAACCAAAATTGACTAGAGTTATAGCATTTACAAAATTCCAAAAAACACGAAAATCAACATTTAAAGCCAAATAATAGACGATATGAAAAAAAGTCAAAAGAAGAAAAAGTTTGATTTCTAAATGCCCTACAAGATTATTATAACAACTTTTTGAATTTTCTTGAAAAATCAAAAATTCTAATGTTGACAGCATACAGAATAACGGGAAATCCTAAAATTACATTTTTGCATGCAACAATTTTATAGTATTTCAAAGATTCTCAAATATATAAATCCATTTTCCA
>NC_046658.1:9144803-9157511 GCF_010883055.1 Belonocnema kinseyi
TTTAGTATTAAAATAACGGTAAGGCTGCTCAGTAGACCGTATATGTAAAGTTTAAATAATGAAAAACAGTGGAAATGAGCTCATTCAGTTTATGGAAAATGACAAAAGTTTGCAATAAAATGTTTAACAACCAAATTTTTTGAAAAGAATTCGCATTTTTTTTGAACCAGTCAATGAAACTACGTCAGTTTCAATACCAATGTAAGATGAATTATAATAATATACATTATGGCAATTATATAAAATTTCACGGATAAACTCGAGTGCGAAGCTCGAGATACGTGATGAGAATGTGTTTCTTAAAATCGAAGGAGCTTTAAGAAAAGAGAATTCACAATCACCAAATGACTGTCGTCGATGCTTTTATCTTTAGTTTTAAAAATTCTATGCGCAAAGTTCAAGCGCGTAGTAGTTCGGAAGCAATATTATTACAGTAGTCTACAAATTAAAATTTTTATTCGTACCAAATCGATCAGGAAAAATGGCACTAATATCCGTTGCACATTAGATGATCTTTACCTTAATACCTTTTTCAACCAGATTGTTCGTTTTTATCGTGAGATATGGTTCACAGAGCAAAGCTATCATAGTTTTTTTATTGTTTTCGTAATTCATATTTCGAAAACTATTAATAGCCAACAAAAGATTTTGAGTGGGATTTTCTAGTTTATCACGCTAAAATGCATTAGAAAAATATAATGACACTAAATTTATAAAATGACTGTAATCTAGTGTTAGTTAAATAAATCAACCGACCCTATGTTTTGGATTTATCAAATACAGTTTTATATCTGTTTTAGAACTATCTAGAAATAATTAGCTGTCGATAAGAATATCCAAAAAGAAAATTTATTAAGTTATAAACTAATTAATGAACCAATGTTATTTTCGTGATTAGAAATGTTTTACTTACTGAAATCGAGAGTTTCGATAGAAAATGTGAGAAATAAAAGTTGTATTCCTGTTGATTGAAAATTAATTCTATTTCGCAATTTTTTAAACAATTTTCATGAACAAATTTAGATTTTGCCTATTTTTCAACAAATTGGCTAAATTTTTTATAGAATTAAATATGAATGATAATGTCTTTGCGATGACTGTTTGATATGATGCTTTGCAAATGTATAATAATAATGAATTATTTAAACAATTTTCAGAAACAAATTTAGAGTTTGGCTATTTTTCAGTGAATACGCTGAATTATTCTACGAAATGAACTAAGAATGTCTTTTTGATAACTCTTTGCTGCGATACTTTACAAATTTAAAAGAATTATTAATTGCTTAAACAATTTTTATAATAAGCCTAATAGAAAAGAAATATAAGTACATAGAAAAAGATGAGATTGAAAGAGATAGGCGCAAAAGCTTAATTAACAGAGATAGAATGCAATAGACGTAGGTAGACAACAATAAGGGACAACTGAAATAAATAAAAGGGGACTAAAAGGAATCTCTTTTAATTTGAATACGTTGAATTTAACTCAGTATCAATGTAATAATTTCAGCTATCTGAATCAGTGACACTTTAACGATGCCAGTGATTTTTCACAGATAAGAATTTAGAGAGACACATGTGAATCTGGAATGACAATCAAATAGAAAACGATAGACGGGAACAGGCGAAGGATATAAAAGTGGGGATTGAAAAGAATAGGCTTAAAAGTATATTGACAAAGAGGTCGAAAGAGATAGAAGGGGATATGCGAACGTCGAGAGAAGCGATTTGAAGGATAGAGAAGTGGGGATTAAACGAGAGAAAAGGGCAAATATACTAACAAAGGAATAGAAAAAGATAGACATAGAAACAAATATAGCTAGATAGAATGAAGTAAGGTTGCATTAAAAATGGATAGAAAGGTATGCAGGTGGAATGTGGATAGACGAGTTTATGATCTTGAATAAATACACTGAAGAATAAGAAATATGGTAAATACATTCAAAACGATTCCTCAATAATTAAACCTGACGTAAACAGTCAGGGCTATGTAAACCATTTCGAATTGGAATATATAATATTGCGCAACGAGGGCGTGCGTATCTGCGCACTGCACCCTTTGTCGCACCCTTGAACTATTTTATTTACAAAATCACTAATGTTTTCTCTATGAGGAAGCAAATAAATTTGCTAACGTGAAGCGAAATGCTCGTGAAATGAGCACCATATAAATATAAATAAAGAAAAATACCAGTCGTTCTTGAAGACAAATCTATAGGTTTTTTGATAAAAAAATTAGTTTTATTACTTGCTAAGAGGCTTTAAAGTTTTCTGTTGGTGTAGGAATTAAAATATTGAAATCCCACATACTCGACTTGGACTTCAGCTTTAATCCTATAACTCTGCCTTTCAAATTAATCACTTCTCCAAACCAACGTTGAGTTTATTGCGGCTGTCACAAATTGTTCAACTTGAACTTGTCTTTTCGATCACTTTCTTTTAATGTAAATTAAAGGTTAATTTTTTGGTTTTGTTGGAAAACTATTTTCAATAATTTAGAAAATGCGCCTCTTAAATTTCAAGTTACGCAAGCTTATCTAAGGCTCACAATGACCCTCCAAATATTGCAGTTTTGTGCAACTTTTGATATGCCTTAAATTCTCTATATATAATATTTTTTATATATAAAAATTCAATACATTCACTATTTACTAATATATAAACATTACTATGGCCCGAAAAATCACATTTGAGAAATTTTAACGGGCATGATCGCCAAATTCTTCTCGTAGGCAAATAAATTTATCCATGGTTTTTTAATTTGGAAAAAAATATTTTTAGAACTCGCTCCGGCCATTTTTATGTCCTATGGAGTTTCACCTTTAAAATGTGTCCTATTCTTATGTACTTCTTCAAATTTGGTCAGAAAATTATAAGTCAATTTATTTCACATTTTATATGCTTGTTTAATGATCAGTGAATATTGCATTTATTGCATTTTTATGTCTCATAAAGATTATGCAAAAGTTTTGGGCATATAAAATTGGCGTAAAATAGCAATATTTAGAAGCTGGTTGTGAGCCTCAGTTATGATTGTGTAACTTGAAATTTTGAAGAGATATTCTTGAGATTATTGAGAACAGGTTTCAAAACAAAAAATGAGTAAATGTTTAAGTTAGATTAAGAAAAGAGTGAGAAATGCTTATAAAAAATGACACATTTAAGTCAAACACCGGTTAAAGAGACTGCAGGTGGACGGCTGCCAAAAAAGTTGACCCTCGGTTGGTTCGCTCATTGTGCGCCGTCTTTGCTGCGGTCCCAAGTTACGGTCACTGATCATGAGTTGAATGGCAGAGTATTTATAAGCTAATAAATCTATAGCTGCTCTCTAGATTAAACCTATAGACAGGTTATAGCTTCTCTACTTCAAAGCAGTAGACAAAGCAGGAAACCATATAAAAGCATAAACAAGTTTTTCCATTTTAAATGTCAAAGTCCATAAGACATAAAATTTCTGTAGTAAAAGTACTAAAAATACGTTTCTTTTTAAATTAAAAAAAGCTATACATTTGTTTGTCTACGCGACTGATTTGGTGAAAATGCGTCTTTCAATTTCAAAAATTTGATTTTATGGCCACCATAATATACTTAATATATAATATTATAATAATATACCTTCATATAGAGCATTATTTCTTTACTGCTCCAACTTTAAAGATCAGTTTCTTCGATTGCTTTGAAATTCTGGGAATATGCTCTTTCGGCTAACAGTACTTAATTAACGAATTTACTGACCAGGATTATCAATCCTCCGATTATCAACCGTGGTGGGCGGTTGAACTTTCAACCTTAGAAAGTGATTTTTTTTAGAAATGTCTTAGAAAGTGATTTATACACCCTTTATATTGTCTCCTTCATATGTATATATATATATATAAATAGACAAAAGAGAGCCTAATTTTTGTACTATGAAAATTGTTAAGTAAGAAACTGGAGAAATTAAGACTTATTGCGATACAGGAATACCGCAGAACCGCAGAACAGTTTTCAAGCATTAAATTTATTTTTATTGTTCAAGTTAATTCAGAATTATCTAAAATCGTCAAAAAAGCTATTCAAAAATGTTACCTTGCAATTTTAAACTTTTTAAACCATATGATAAATATTGTGGAAAGTAGTTTCTTCAAACTTAGCAGTAGTTTATATTTAAGTTTAAAACATTTTGTTAAGTTATTTTTCGATTTATTCTGAATCCGAAACTTAGATGATTACATGATAAGTATTTTTGCGTTTCCGTGAGTACTTGAATTAATAAATACATGTATGCTTATTTCTTCGTGTAATTGAAATTAGTTTAACCTAACGTCGCGAAAAATGATATATTTTGTATTATTTAATTATGTACAGGATTTAGCCAATATATGCATTGCAATTGTATTGCACAGTCTGGCGTCATCTTGGACCTTCGTTTACATCGTTAGAATACACATTTCTTTATTAATTGAAAATAAATATATTATTTCTCATCATAATGTCAACGAAAATAAGCTGGAGCAAATGGTGTGCAAATCCTTTCCGCAAAAAAGATGTCTTTGTTCTGGACGCAGCTCGAGATGTAGGGCAGTAATTCTAATATCATATTCGGTTATCATGTATTGGTGCACTCTGATATGCACCGATGCAGGTCGGAGTGAGAAGGAAGAAGTAAGACGGAGCGATCGGAGTGCTCTTGGAGTACAACAGTGCACGATAAACGAATGCGCTATTAGATTAAAATTTCCTCAGTTAACGAAACATGCAAGGATATCTCAATAATGCATAAAAGAATTTAATAAAGTTTTTTATGCAGTCGCCTGTGTTGTGTACAATGCGGTATACAAATATTATATTTTATGCCGGTATGGGAAGGTTGCACACGAGCGAAGCAAGGGAGAAATTCACTCCAGTTGACAATCACCTACGCGTTATAGAGCCTATTGTGCCATATCCTTAATTATTCGCTTTCAGTAGCTGATTCTAGAGCTCTGGATGGAACTAGTATGTCAACCACTGATCGTGTTATCATTTTCTCAGGCATGCGGGGATGTTTCATCATCCTTGCCGCATTTCCTGCACTCTACAGTGCGATTATGTCTCGTATTGTGCATGTCATATTTCAGGTGATTGTATCTCGTAAGCATCTGAACCACTGCCTTCACGTGTTTCTTTGGTAAACCCAGGATTTCCCTGGCTCTGACCAGTCCGTAGGTATCGCACAGGAGTGCTTTTGAGTTTCGGTAATCCTGGGTTCGTTTTCAGTACTCCCAGTGCTTTGTTCGAATCCAGTATTTGATGGCCATCCCGATGAAACAATACGCTAGTCTCCATACCGGTTCCGTAATGTCTCAGCACATCAGAGGATGGTCAGGATCTTCGCCAAAAATATGGCCGCATGCCGCCCAAACGGTATCCCTACCTCCTGCGCTGTCATAGATTACCGCTACTCACCCTTCCCCTTCTCAGAAGCATCTGTGTACCCGATTTCCCGTTCAAGGAGCGGATTATCATTTTCTTTCGACATACACTACAAGTCCGATAACGTGCCATCCGATAACTCTACATTCCTCTTAAAACGTCATCACACGTACGACACGCACACTAATTTCAGTTTTCCCACTATGTGTGCTATTTTGCTCATGATTTGCATCCATGATTTACGCATGTGCGCACCTAACATCGTGCTAATAGAGGGGCATCTGATACGTCCGCAGTTCCTGGGATTTTCCACCCCTACAGCCCCGAAGTTGGAAAGTTATCGGACTTGTACTGTATCCTTACTTGGGATGCAGACCTGGAAAGTCTTGGTAAAGTTAAGGCGTTTTGTGGTTTCATCTTGCCTCATTTCTAGAATTGGCAGTATGCTGATGTAAATTGGGAACCTAGTGTATCTATTTCTTCAAGTCCCCCTGTTTGCTCTTCACAGGCGTACCATCGCGTGAGCTGCACGGCCAGTTATCGCAACATGTAGTAATTCTTGAGGGAGTATCAAACCTATCGTCGCTGTGGATTTAGGTCTCATTGACCCCGTAACACCCCTAAACGCTGGCGTTTGAAATCGTTGCAGCCTGTCTTGCATCGTTTTAACTTTCACGCGTCGCCACCAGACCAAGGTTATGTATAGGACCATTATTTTAAGGGCAGCGGAGTAAAGCCATGCAAATATTTTCGTTCCTAGACCTCGCATAAAGCCAAAGGCTCTTCTGCACATCCAAAATGTCATAGCAAACTTCCTGTATTTAGTTTCAAGATGCTTCGCCCACTTCATTTTGTTATCTAGGATTACCCTAAGATATTTAACTGTGCCTAAGATCGTCTCCATTTTACCACGGAATGCAGGGATGCCAACTTTCGGCACTATGCACTGTCTCGTGAAAATTACCAGGCTGGTCTTTTCGTGATTTACTGAGAGCCCTCAGCAGTCTCAGCAGAGCTCTACGATGCGCACCACTGACATTATAAAATCCACCAACGTCTCCAGATGAGCTCCCCTGACAAAGATTGCAAAGTCATTCGCCTATCTTTGGGTGTGAGACCTTTTCTCATTTCGTCTACGATGGAGACCGTCTATCACAATGCATCACAGGAGGGGTAAGAGAATAACTCCTTTTGAGAATCCCCACGGCGCTATTCCCTTGACTAGGCCTTTACCTCATGTAACTCCGTGTCGCCTCCGGCGTAGCATGCTTTGCATCCAGATTATTAGCTGGACTGGAAAGACAAACCTTGAAGCCTCTCGACATATGACTTCTGGAGGGTTATTGCTGAAGAAGCCCTCTATATCCAAGAAGGTACACACAGGATACCCTCCCTGTTCCAGCTGCTGCTCCAATTTTTCTACGACAGAAAGGAGCGTAGTTTATACCGAGCAGCCTGTCTGAAAAGCCTGCTGCCCCTTGTGCAGTGGAGAGGCTACAAGCACCTGATCTCTAATGTATCTCAAGACCAGGCTTTCTAGCGTCTTTAGGGTGAAGGACGTCAAGATATTGGACCGGAAATCTTTAGCAGCAGTATAGCCGTCCTTCCCAGGATTGGGAATGAAGGTCACTCTGCCATCCTTTCATGCCAATGGCACGTGTTTTAGGGCAATATTTGCCCTAAACAGTTTCGTGAGTGGGAAAACAATGAAATCCATGACTTTGTGAGAGCACTTGATAGATGCCATCCGCCCGTGGTGATTTAAAGGGGCAGAAGGACCCAAGGGCCATTCTAAGTTTTTTCATATGAATGGCCTTAGTGGCAAAATTCCAGTCGGCCCTTTCTCTCTCTTGGCCCCAGCTTCTTCTTCTTTGACAAAACTCTGCCTTTTTTAATAAACTCTGTTTATAAATTTTAATATTTGTATTGTATTCATGCTGGGTTGTCTCATAGATTTCCCCGGCCTAAGGCAACTCATCTCTCGTTGCCTTAACCCTAATTTTTTTTACAGAGTTTCTCCAGGTAGGCGTCTCACCATTCTGCTCCTTTCTTAGACTTAAATGTACTTTTAAGGCCATTGTTCTCATATGATGTAGTCAGACCCCCTCGAAGAAAATCCGCACCGTGCTGTAACTCCTCTATTGTACCGTAGCTTGTTGGAAATTCTACAAGTCTGCCTTTGAGTTCTTCTTGATATTAGGGCCAAAATTGTATTCCTGTGCTTTCTAATCGTTGAAACCTTTAGTAATCCTAGGGCGAACCAGAAGAAGGTATATTTTTGATATGAGAGGGACTCCTCGTCGGAGACTCTCCAGCCCTCTATATTGTTCCTCAGTGCTTCCCTGTATAGTCAAATCGAGAACCTTACTGAGGGGAGCACGCCAGGCTGTTTAAGGATTCGTTAGCCCTGGTGCCATTTAGTCTTTACTACGGCAATTACGTTGTGGCTTCGAATCATCAGAACTCGCACGCGCGAAATTTCAGAAGGCGTCACTATTACCTTCTGTAAGTATCGCTCCTTAGTTTAGGTTCCACAGAGTAGAGTCCTTCAGTTCCCCAGAGCAGCTGCACCCCACGGTGCAACATCGTTGGTTTATCTATTCCAGATTTATAGTTCAGGGACGAACCTTTGATGTGGACCAGGGGGAGAGGTCCGGTAGGGCTAAAGGGGCGGAGTCCAGCGGGGACTTGGGGATGAAGCCGCATGTTAAAGAAAAAATCAAATACGAGTGTTTTCTAAATAGTTAAAAAAGTAGTTTAAGGATATTATTAATTTTCGTCGATGACTTAAATTTCTGCGAAGCTTCCTCAAAATATTTTCGCCGTTGCAATGAATTCTGGTGGTGGATTACCTTCACAAGAACTATCATTTTGTATTCATTTTAAATTTATTACTTAATATTTATTGCTGTCGCGATGAACTTCGCCTGCTTAGTGTGCGAATCTGGCACTTCATTTTGCTACGCAGGCACGAGAAATCGAATTTCGTACGTAACTTTTTAAGAAATGTAGCTTTTAGAAATGTTTGAGTTATACATTTATTTGAAATTGTATATAAATTCGTGTATAATTTTTTAAAGTATTTTCGTATGAGTAATTATAATAAGATTTGACGTATTTCCAATAAAGAATCATAGTTTAAACAAAACACATTCCGTTTATTAATAATATTAATTGAAATAAGAGAACCAAAATAACAGAGAGAATGAACAACAATAAGCGCTGTTATCTAAGACGCTACTACTTTCTACCTTATATTTATTCATAATAAGGTTTAAAAAGTTTAAGGGGGGCAGGCTCTTGTAGACAAACAAAAATGGCTTAAACTGCTTTATTAAAAACTTGTGCATGTTATAGTACATCATTTTAACATAATTTTGGCGATTGTTTAAAACAAAAACAGCTATTTTTACGAAAAAATCTGTCCTTTTTGTAAGTGGAAAACTTCCTTAAGGTTTAAAAACACCAGGGAAGGGGAGGTATTTTATATGTAGAAAGTGTGTGTCAGGTTTGAAAAGAATCGGTTCAAAACTTTCCGAGTTATGATGGACACTGACTTTGAAAAAGTTGTTTTGAGAAAAACGCATTCAAAGTTTTTTAATTCTGTAAAAATGAAGAAAAAAATTAATTTTCTCACCTTGTACGGAATCATCTATTCCATCTCCATAAAGTATTTTCCCTGTAGCAATATCATGGACCTGGGCTTATTTTTTTAATTCTACACTGTATTTTCGCTTCTTTAGTCTGCTGCTCAGCTTCTTCTTCAGCCCTGGCTGCGCGATGGGAATCTCGTATTCTAGCATATTAGAGTCCCAATATTTCTCGCAATATTTCAAATTCTATCATTTTCAACGGTGAAAATAACAGTGATTTTTGATTTGATAGATATAAAATCTTTTTAAAAAAAGATACAGTCGTTTTAAATGACACTTGCTACCACATGATATGATACTAACCAATAATATATCTATGGTCTTTAAAATGTATGTAATTTTAATTTAAAGTTATAGTTTAGAATTTCTAAAACAGTTCAATCTTTGAGGCCATTTTGATATTAAATATTTCAAAATTTCATATTAAAAGCCTTGAGAGTCAATACTGAATTTAATGAATTGAGATGTAAATATAAGGCAATTTCAAATTGAAAAGGTTAAAATTGTACCATTTCAAAAAACGAAATCACCTTATAGCAATATTGTTCTGTAATTTGTATTCCTTATTTTATTCTTTAATTTTCCATGTAAGATCTTAAAATTGTCCGATTTATAGTTAAAGATTTAAGCAAACAAATAATTTAAAATTAAATTATATTTAATTTAAGAACGTTTAGAATTTTTAATATTTCCATTTCATAGGTTTTAATTTTCTAGTTCAGATTTACGGCATGAAAGTGTTAAGTGGTATTAATTGAGTAGTGCTAATTTTAGTCAAATTGCAGTGGTATTTAAGATGAACTGATGGGAATAATATGTGAGAGGGTTTTCGGAGTGAGGGTTTGTATGTTGTAAAGTATTAAGGCGAAAAGTTGTGCGCTGTTTTGGGAGATTGAGACTGTTTTGTGTAGACTGAGAGGTTGGTTTTTGTAGCGAGAGGAGCAGGGTGGAGAGATAAGTGCAGTCGAATAGACGCGATAGGGAGGGGAAGTGAGAGATAAGCACGAGAGAGAAGTACGGAAGAAATTACGGTAGTAGGGTGAGACAGCTCCTTAGTGACAGTTAGCTACGCAGTACGCAGGTTACGTTTTTGATGTCAAGAAAAGGGGTCAATATAGGAAAACGGTAGAGAGGGAGAAATTGAGGGTACAAAGATTTAGATTAATCGAACCGTTTATAAACAGGAAGAGGGATAGGGCAGAAAGAGGAAGTAGCGAAAAAACAAAAGAAATAGGATTCACCCTGCAAAACCCGAAAATGATGGAACACCAGCGGAAAAAGATCAGAATAGAGATGGGAGAAGGACGAGGGGAAAAACGAAAACAACATTGAACACAGAAGGTGGTAGAAGTTGCAAAGGTAAAGCTCGAAAAATCAAAACGGGAGATTGGAGTGGGGGAGAGTGTAAGTTATGAGAGGGAAAGGACATGGGAAATGGATAAAAAATTATAAAGGAAAGGAGGGGATAAAAGAAAAAGAAACATAGTGATAAAGGGTCTAGGATTAGAAGGGGAGTTAAAGAAAGGAGTAGCAAATGTACTAAAAAGTATAGATGCTAAGATAGAGATTAAGGAAATGCGAAGTGCAGTAAAGGATATGCGAAGAGGAGAAAAAATTGTACTGGTGAAACTAAAGAAACGGGAACATAAGAGGGAAGTGATGACAAAGAAGAGGCTGTTATATGAAAGCCCGGAGAGAACAGAGGATCATTTGATATGGGTAAAAAGGAATATGCAGTGGAAGTGAAGACAAATAGCGGAAGAGGAAGGAAGTAAGGGATGGGAAAGAAGATGGGAAGAGATGGTAAGAAATGAGGTGCCGGGAAACTAGGAGAGAAAGGACCAAGATATATGAATATAAGAAATAGCAAGAAGCAGAAAGAGACAAGAAACGAAAGTAGGATTAATGGAGGATATGTTACTGGAATATATGAGGATGGGAGAGAAAGAATACGAAGTTTATGAGAAATTTGACACAGTAGGATGTAGTAGTAATGATGGAGACGTGGATAGATGAAAAGGAATGGGAAAGGGTAAGTTTACCAAGAGGTTATACATGGAAACTTCAAAATGCAAAGAGGACGAACAAAAAAGATAGCGCAGTTGTAGGAATGTTGATGGGAGTGAGGTACGAATGTATAACAGAGAAATATAAGAAAGGAAGGAAAGAACAAAAAGAAGGATTAATAGTAGAAGTGTCAAAGATGGGGAAGAGAATGGGAAGACAGCGGGGGCTTATGTGAACTGTGATATGCAGGAGAAATCAGAGGAGATGAAAGACATGATGGTTTATCTTAAATGAAAATATAGAGGGAGATGAGGAAGGAGAAGAAACACGCTCAGGAGGAGAAAGTGGAACGGTAATTGATTATGTAATACTGGATGGTGAGGTAAGAGAGAAGTTCAAGAAGCTAGAGGTAAAAGATTATATTGATTCAGATTACTTTCCGTTAGTAGATACATTAGAAGGAGAAAAAAGTAATAGCAATATGCATAAAAGGGAGTAAAGGTAAAAAGAGTAGAGAAAGGGGATTACTCGATGGAAGGAAAAGAACAGTTTAGAGAAAAGGTCAGAAATATCAAAATGGTAGAGGCAAAAATACGTAGATGGAAAAAGTTCCATTTAACTATAGAAAATACAAAGGTAATGAGGTTTAGAAAAGAATGGGGAAGAAAGAAAGAATAGACTGATAGATGGAAGGGAGAAAAGTTATACGAAGTAAAGGAATTGAAATATTTGGAAGATAAATTGCAAACGAATGGAGATCGTGGAGCTCATATGAGAGAAACGATCAAAAAGCAGCAGGCATAATGAAACAGGTATAAGGAATATGGTGAGAGAAGAAGCGTAAATGGATAAATTAAGTACTAATGCGTGTAAGAAGAAGAACTGGGGCTAGATGGGCGAATGAGAATGATTCAAGTTGAATAACGGCAAAATGAGCATGAGATAGAAGAGAAGTGAATGTAAAGGAAACAGTAAACGAAAGTCACCTATATTGGAAGCGTAAAGATTTGTAAGTACATAGTTTTTGTGATGTAGTCGTATAAGTAGATTAAAATGCACTCGCTCTCATTCGCTTGCTTCTGTCGCTCGTTCACAATGGAACCGTGACACGGACGAGGCCAATTTTCACCTGAGATGTTCGTCTTATGATGAGGAACGCAAAAATGGGCACCTTACAAGTCGGAGTGGATGCGTTTACCGTTGGCGACATGGCAAAGGTGTCAATTTTGACATTAATGAACGTGACTCGGATAAGGTTGAAAATTGGTGTACATGTTAATTTGATATTAGAAATAGCAATCACAATTTTTGTGACTAAATTTATTTTTAATTTTAAATGAAGTTTGCAAATTTTTTCATTTTGAATGTTTTCCATTTGCATGACTTTTTATTTTTAAACTTTTGTTTTTAGAATAATTGAATTTATTTTTTTATTTTAGAAAAATCAGCTTTAATGTTAAATTATAATTTTATTATGAATAACAATTTAAAATTCTAGAAGTTCAGCAGCGTTGGCGTTAAAAGATTCTATTCAGTTTTCAATATTAAATTGTCCAATTTGAATTTATTTAAATTTAAAATTACACCGAAACCTCGCTTTCAGATTTCGGCCTTCTTAGAACTGCTGGCTCCCACATATTCTCAGGGGAGTAGGGGA
>NC_046658.1:9157611-9158657 GCF_010883055.1 Belonocnema kinseyi
TGGTGCCGAAAATTCGATAACGAACATAGTTCGCTTCTCGAAGTCAAGAAGAACCATGTCAGGCCTCGAGTGAGCAACAGAAACAATTGTCGAGAATATAAATTTCCACTATATGCGGCACTTCCCATTCTCGACAATTGAATCAATTTCCCTAGGAACATTTATAGGAGCGATATTAAGGTTAATGCCTTAGAAATGACAGAGATGGTAATAAAGCACTCTTAGTGCCGCATTGTGTCTTTGAATGTAGGTCGTTCCCGCGTGAGTTGGACAACTAGATATTATGCGAGCTAAATGCTCGGGGTGTGCATGGCACGCCCTGCAGCTATCATCAGGAATGTCTTGGATCAAAATGTGGCGACGGTATGTTAAGGTGGAAATGACACCGTCTTGGCATGCAAAAATGAAACCCTCTGTACCAGACTTCAATCCGGGTGATTTAAGGAAAGCAAACGTTAGCTCACAAGACATTGACTGATCCTTCACATTTCTGTGGAAGATACCGTGCATCCTTTTAAGAAGAGGGTCTCTTCCATTTGCCACTCTATGTGCTGTACCCAGAATAATCCTGTTGTGAAGACATTCAAGACTCAATATTCCGCGACCCTCTTGACGGCGTGAGATGTACAGTCGCGGAACGGAAGACTTAAGATGCATGCTTTTGTTCATGTGCATAACCTTGCTTGTCCCGATATCAAGAGATCTGAGCTCTTTCTTCGTCCATGGAACTACTCCAAATGAATAGAGTAGTACCGGGACGGCAAGCATGTTCGTTGCAGATACTTTGTTCCTCGCCGACAGTTCGGAAGACCAAATCTGTCGGATGAGACGTTTGTATCTGCTTCAGAGAGTATCCTTTATAGATTTCACATCCTGAATGCGGCTCTGTGGCACGCCCAGGTATGTATAAGTCTCTCCAGCGCAAAGGTTTCGTATGGCGCTTTTATCAACGAGCTCAGGATCTTCAGGGATGCCATTAAGTTTTCCTCGCTTAAAATAAACCTTGGCGCATTTGTCTAACTCAAATTCCATTCCAATTTCCTTAG
>NC_046658.1:9158757-9162625 GCF_010883055.1 Belonocnema kinseyi
TGCTGCCTGATGGTCAGCAGCTTTGATTTGTTAAGTGTGTGATAACGGGTCCGGAGTTCGCGCGCGAACTTTCGAACCTTGGCGGTAAAATTCCTGCCAGATATGATGTAGTTAACCACACATTGAATGCCGGACGCATACTGTCTTGCCCAGCCTATCTTTATGGCAAGTTGATGCATTCGTCTTTTGGTCTTATGATCAGCCGTTGGTTTTGTTATACGGTTCGCATCGGCCAAAGCTCTCGCTGCATTATACACACAATAATTGATAGCCCAGAGGTCGGATTCACCGGAAAAATGTCCACGAAGCTCGTCATCCAATTCGGACAGATCTTTAGGCTTGAGAGAAACCTTGGTGTTGATGTTTCTCCGGGTCGTAAAGCATCGCTCCTCATCTATTGGATGCCTGCCCGCGGTTGGTCTTAGTGTCGCCTCTCTTTCTTTGTTGCCGGCTTGTTCTAGCTGTGGTATAGTAGGCGTTCCGCTTAAATAGCCCCTTTTACGGAGTAGTTCAGCATGGTTTCGCAGACGTTGCTGCGAAAAGTGCGATAGCTCCAGGTGTTTCTCGCACCACAGAGCATGCAGCCGCGCCATGTAACCCCGTTCACGGGCCACACTCACATCGTAGCACTCTAGCAAGTCGTAATTCAGTTGCTCCGTCCACCTAAAGGTCGCGAGATCCCGCCGATCCATCCCATTGAATCCATTTTCATTGGCTCCCCCAGCTCTATATTGATCGGCATTGTTGGCCGACCACACCACGGTTTCCACACCTCCGCTTGGGGGTTAATTCCTTCGGGACCACCCCTGGACAATTGTCCGCGACTGCCTATTTATTTTTGTAACCATATTCAGCAGAAACCCTTGGTACAGGGACCCTCTATCCGCAACCCGAGGACGCGTTCGGTGGCTTTGTCATAGGCCCTTCGGTTTGATTCTAGAGGAATCAAAACCGAACTTTTTTTCAATTTTTCAAATTTCAATTGGAAATGAGTCAGGCGGCCCTTACTATTTACATTTTTATCCCTCCGAAATCAGTCCAAGGCCCAATGTTCAAAATTCGAAATCTAAAATTAAAAATTTTAAACGTTTTTAAATTTTCCTATTTGGAACTGAAATTTTAACTATGCTGTTGAAAAATATTTATTATAATTTTTTATTTACATTATGCGTCGTTTGGTTCAAAATTTGAATTTTCAAATTTTCCCATAGAATTTTTAATAGATACCAAAACGGAAAGTGTTATAATAAAATGGTTAAACCAAGTTTTGTAGAACTTTTCAGAAGCTGCAATTAATTGTTGAAAGTTTTTTTTCGTATCTCCCGTTGTTTGTCTCAGCATTGGAATTTTTCTATTTTTTCCACGGTATTTTCGATAAATAAAATCAGAATGATAAGTCCTATCAAAAAATATTTTTAAAAGCTTAAGTTCTTCTTTTAAACTTTTTTAACGTATCTGTCGTCGTTTTGCGTCAAAATGGAATATTAAATTTTTGCGTAATATTTTCGTAAATATGCAACAATTAAAGTAATACAACGATATTTGTTAATATTTATCATTATTTTTGAATTGGAATGTCAGAAATTTAACGAAAGAAAATAATCTCAATAAAAAAAAACTTATTGACAAGCAAAGTTGCACATTCAATACTTCGTAAACCTATTTTTGAATCAAGATTCTAGTTGTGTCACTGTCACTCCGACTTTGAGGCCAGAAAACGTCGATATGTTTTCAAACTTTTTACTTCTCGATTATTGCGCCATGTCGCGCGGTGGTAGGATCGCGAAATTTTTTGGGTAACGTAAGGGAACTTCCCCCGCCACCAGAGCTCCCGGAACTGTATATACGTCTGTGCAGACGCATACACGGAGAGACAGGCGCCATCGGCAAAACTTGATTTTCGTCTTTAGGGGTTTCAAAACGTGAAGATCCGTTGAAAAAATATGGTGTGAAATTTCGGACAATTATAATATTTTATCAATCATAAATGAGGGATCGTGCATATAATAAGTCAAACGTTTTTCTGTTGTTTATATCGTTATATCCCTTTCAGTTTCAACTCAATATTATTGACGTATTATGCGCACCAGCCATGATCAAAAAATTATTCCGTTGAAATAAAACCTATTCTGGTCCATTTTTATTGATTTACTCTATTTTTTGAAAAAAAAGTTTAAAATACACTAACAACTAGTAAGTTTAGAATTTTATACACTTCATGAAGGGTGACCATTTTAAACCATCAACTGCTATTCATATGGCTTCGTTTTTGCAGAAAATTAATTTTTTAGTTCTTAAAAACAATAAAATCCTGTTTCTGAAAAATGCTTAGTACCATTTTTTTTATTGACCTAAAGTAACCGAAGGCATCCTCGAAACATGTACAATAGAAATACTGGATGTGCAAAGAAAGCACTTTTGGGTTAAACTTGTTCGAGGCTAGCCGCGTAAGGTGTTTTAATTAGTGTACATATTTTTTATTCCAATTCCATCTAATATTCTAAATTGGACTGAAGTTTCTGACGTCATATGACGAATTTTTTTTTAATTTTCAGCTAACATATGGCCCAGTATAATAAAAAAAATTCCCAGAAACAGTTTCCCTATTTATCGAAGCGATTCCAGCAATAAAAACCAAGAAAACACATAACTGCAAGGATATACCGTGTGTCCTATCCCAAAAAGAAGAGGGGGAGACTTTTTTAACCCCCCTATTCGAAAGGTATTTTAAAGAGGTGATGAAAAAAAATTTAAAAAAAGATTTTCCATTTGCGGACAACAGCCAAAATTGAGAAAAACTGCACAAAAACTCGTCTTGGGGAGGACTTACAGTGTCTTCTACCCCAAAACGAAGAGTGGGTGACTTTTCTAATCCCCGCTATTTGAAAGGTACTATCAAGAGGTAATGATAAATATTTTTTAAAAAGATTTTCCATTTGCGGACGACAGCCAAAATTGAGAAAAACTGCACAAAAAATCGTCTTGGGGAGGATATACAGTGTGTTCTACTCCAAAACGAAGCGTGGGTGACTTTTTTAACCCCCCCCCCCCCTATTTGAAAGGTACTATCCAGAGGTAATGAAAAATATTTTTTAAAAAGATTTCCAATTTGCGGACGACAGCCAAAATTGAGAAAAACTGCACAAAAATCGTCTTGTCGAGGATATACCGTGTGTTCTACCCCAAAAAGAAGAGGGGGTGACTTTTTTAACCCCCCCGATTCAAATGGTACTATCAAGAGGTAATGAAAAAAAAATTTCAAAAAGATTTTCCATTTGCGGACGACAGCCAAAATTGAGAAAAACTGCACAAAAAATCGTCTTGGGGAGGACATACAGTGTGTTCTACCCCAAAACGAAGAGTGGGTGACTTTTTTAACCCCCCCCCCCCCTATTTGAAAGGGACTATCAAGAGGTAATGAAAAATATTTTTTAAAAAGATTTTCCATTTGCGGACGACAGCCAAAATTGAGAAAAACTGCACAAAAATCGTCTTGTCGAGGATATACCGTGTGTTCTACCCCAAAAAGAAGAGGGAGTGGCTTTTTTAACCCCCCCTATTCCAACGGTACTATCAAGAGGTAATGAAAAAAGATTTAAAAAAAGATTTTCCATTTGCGGACAACAGCCAAAATTGAGAAAAACTGCACAAAAACTCGTCTTGGGGAGGAATTACAGTGTCTTCTACCCCAAAACGAAGAGTGGGTGACTTTTCTAACCCCCGCTATTTGAAAGGTACTATCAAGAGGTAATGAAAAATATTTTTTAAAAAGATTTTCCATTTGCGGACGACAGCCAAAATTGAGAAAAACTGCACAAAAAATCGTCTTGGGGAGGATATACAGTGTGTTCTACCCCAAAACGAAGAG
>NC_046658.1:9162651-9164010 GCF_010883055.1 Belonocnema kinseyi
GAAAGGTACTATCAAGAGGTAATGAAAAATATTTTTTAAAAAGATTTTCCATTTGCGGACGACAGCCAAAATTGAGAAAAACTGCACAAAAATTGTCTTGTCGAGGATATACCGTGTGTTCTACCCCAAAAAGAAGAGGGGGTGACTTTTTTAACCCCCCCTATTCAAATGGTACTATCAATAGGTAATGAAAAAAAATTTCCAAAAAGATTTTCCATTTGCGGACGACAGCCAAAATTGAGAAAAACTGCACAAAAATCGTCTTGTGGAGGATATACCGTGTGTTCTACCCCAAAAAGAAGAGGGGGTGACTTTTGACCCCCCTCTATTCGAAAGATATTTTAAAGAGGTGATGAAAAAAAGTTTAAAAAGATTTTCCATTTGCGGACGACAGCCAAAATTGAGAAAAACTGCACAAAAAATCGTCTTGGGGAGGACATACAGTGTGTTATACCCCAAAACGAAGAGTGGGTGACTTTTTTAACCGCCCCTATTTGAAAGGTACTATCAAGAGGTAATGAAAAATATTTTTTAAAAAGATTTTCCATTTGCGGACGACAACCAAAATTGAGAAAAACTGCACAAAAATCGTCTTGTCGAGGATATACCGTGTTTTCTACCCCAAAAAGAAGAGGGGGTGACTTTTTTAACCCCCCCTATTTGAAAGGTACTATCAAGAGGTGATGAAAAAAAGTTTTTTAAAAGATTTTCCATTTGCGGACAACAGCCAAAATTGAGAAAAATTGCACAACATATCGTCTTGGGGAGGATATACAGTGTGTCCTAACCCAAAACGAAGAGGGGGTGACTTTTTTAACCCCCCCCTATTCCAACGGTACTAGCAAGAGGTAATGAAAAAAGATTTAAAAAAAGATTTTCCATTTGCGGACGACAGCCAAAATTGAGAAAAACTGCACAAAAATCGTCTTGTGGAGGATATACCGTGTGTTCTACCCCACAAAGAAGAGGGTGTGACTTTTTTAACCCCCCCTATTTGAAAGGTGCTATCAAGAGGTAATGAAAAAAAATTTTAAAGAAGATTTTCCATTTGCGGACGACAGTCAAAATTGAGAAAAACTGCACATAAATCGTCTTATGGAGGATATACCGTGTGTTCTACCCCAAAACGAAGAGTGGGTGAGTTTTTTAACCCCCCTATTTCGAAGGTACTATCAAGAGGTAATGAAAAACATTTTTTAAAAAGATTTTCCATTTGCGGACGACAGCCAAAACTGAGAAAAACTGCACAAAAATCGTCTTGTGGAGGATATACGGTGTGTTTTACCCCAAAAAGAAGAAGGGGGTGACTTTTATCCCCCCCCCCCTATTCAAATGGTACGATCAAGTGGTAATGAAAAA
>NC_046658.1:9164110-9167033 GCF_010883055.1 Belonocnema kinseyi
CCCCCCCCCCCATTTGAATGGTACTATCAAGAGGTAATGAAAAAATTTTTTTTTAAAGATTTTCCATTTGCTGACGACAGCCAAAATTAAGAAAAACTGCACAAAAATCGTCTTGTGGAGGATATACAGTGTGATCTACCCCCAAAAAAAGGAGGTGACTTTTTTAACCGCCCCTATTCGAAACGTATTTTAAAGAGGTGATGAAAGGATTTTATTTAAAGATTTTCCATTTGCGGGAAACAGCCAAAATTGAGAAAAAATGCACAAAAAATTGTCTTAGGAAGGATGTACAGTGTGTTCTACCCCAAAACTAAGAGAGTGTGACTTTTTTAACCCATCCTGTTCAAACGGTACTATTTTGGGGTAGAACACCCTGTATATCCTCCCCAAGACGATGATTTGTGCAGTTTTTCTCAATTTTGGCTGTTGTCCGCAAATTGAAAATCTTTTTTAAACTTTTTTTCATCACCTCTTTAAAATATCTTTCGAATAGAGGGGGGTCAAAAGTCACCCCCTCTTCTTTTTGGGGTAGAACACACGGTATATCGTCCACATGACGGTTTTTGTGCAGTTTTTCTCACTTTTGGCTGTTGTCCGCAAACGGAAAATCTTTTCTTAAATTTTTTTTCATCATCTTTTTAAAATACCTTTCGAATAGGGTTGGTTAAAAGTCAACCCCTCTTCGTTTTGGGTTAGAACACACTGTATATCCGCCCCAAGACCATTTTTTGTGCAATTTTTCTCAATTTGGGCTGTTGTCCGCAAATGGAAAATCTTTTTTTAAACTTTTTTTCATCACCTCCTTAAAATATCTTTTGAATAGAGGGGGGGTCAAAAGTCACCCCCTCTTCTTTTTGGGGTAGAACACACGGTATATCCTCCACAAGACGGTTTTTGTGCAGTTTTTCTCAATTTTGGCTGTCGTCCGCAAATGGAAAATCTTTTTAAAATTTTTTTTTCATTACCTCTCGATAGTACCATTTGAATAAGGGGTGTTAAAAAAGTCACCCACTCTTCGTTTTGTGTTAGAACACACTGTATATCCTCCCCAAGACGATTTGTTCTACAATTTTTCTCAATTTTGGCTGTTGTCCGCAAATGGAAAATCTTTTAAAAAATTTTTTTTCGTCACCTCTTTAAAATACCTTTCGAATGGGGCGGGTTAAGAAAGTCACCCCCTCTTCGTTTTGGGTTAGAACACACGGTATATCCTCCACAAGACGATTTTTGTGCAGTTTTTCTCAATTTTGGCTGTGGTCCGCAAATGGAAAATCTTTTTAAAAAATTTTTTTCATTACCTCTTGATAGTAGCTTTTGAATAGGAGGGATTAAAAAATTCAGCCCCTCTTCTTTTTGTGGTAGAACACATGGTATATCCTCCACAAGACGATTTTTGTGCAGTTTTTCTCAATTTTGGCTGTCGTCCGCAAATGGAAAATCTTTTTAAAAATTTTTTTCATTACCTCTTGATAGTACCTTTCAAATAGGGTGGTTAAAAAAGTCACCCACTCTTCGTTTTGGGGTAGAACACACTGTATATCCTCCCCAAGACGATTTTTTGTTCAGTTTTTCTCAATTTTGGCTGTCGTCCGCCAATGGAAAATCTTTTTTCAAATTTTTTTTCTTTACCTCTTGATAGTACCGTTTGAATAGGGGGGGTTAAAAAAGTCACCCCCTCTTCTTTTTGGGGTAGAACACACGGTATATTCTCCATAAGACGATTTTTGTGCAGTTTTTCTAAATTTTGACTGTCGTCCGCAAATGGAAAATATTTAAAAAAATTTTATTTAATTACCCCTTGATAGTACCTTTCAAATAGCGGTGGTTAGAAAAGTCACCCACTCTTCGTTTTGGTGTAGAAGACACTGTAAGTCCTCCACAAGACGATTTTTGTGCAGTTTTTCTCAATTTTGGCTGTCGTCCGCAAATGGAAAATCTTTTTAAAAAATTTGTTTCATTACCTCTTGATAGTACCTTTCAAATAGGGGGGGGGATAAAAAAGTCACCCACTCTTCGTTTTGGGGTAGAACACAATGTATATCCTCCCCAAGACGATTTTTTGTGCAGTTTTTCTCAAATTTAACTGTCGTCCGCAGATGGAAAATCTTTTTTCAAATTATTTTTCATTAACTCTCGATAGAACCTTTCAAATAGGGGGGGTTAAAAAAGTCACCCACTCTTCGTTTTGGGTTAGAACACACTGTATATCCTCCCCAAGACGATTTGTTCTGCAATTTTTCTCAATTTTGGCTGTTGTCCGTAAATGGAAAATCTTTTAAAAAATTTTTTTTCATCACCTCTTTAAAATACCTTTCGAAAATTGCGGGTTAAGAAAGTCACCCCCTCTTCGTTTTGGGTTAGAACACACGGTATATCCTCCACAAGACGATTTTTGTGCAGTTTTTCTCAATTTTGGCTGTCTTCCGCAAATGGAAAATCTTTTTAAAAAATTTTTTTCATTACCTCTTGATAGTAGCTTTTGAATAGGAGGGATTAAAAAATTCAGCCCCTCTTCTTTTCGGGGTAGAACACATGGTATATCCTCCACAAGACGATTTTTGTGCAGTTTTTCTCAATTTTGGCTGTCGTCCGCAAATGGAAAATATTTTAAAAAAATTTTTTTCATTACCTCTTGATAGTACCTTTCAAATAGCTGGGGTTAGAAAAGTCATCCACTCTTCGTTTTGGGGTAGAAGACACTGTATATCCTCCCCAAGTCGATTTTTTGTGCAGTTTTTCTGAATTTTGGCTGTTGTCCGCAAATGGAAAATCTTTTTAAAAATTTTTTTTCATCACCTCTTTAAAATGCCTTTCGAATAGGGCGGGTTAAGAAAGTCACCCCCTCTTCGTTTTGGGTTAGAACACACGGTATATCCTCCACAAGACGATTTTTGTGCAGTTTTTCTCAATTTTGGCTGTCTTC
>NC_046658.1:9167133-9169396 GCF_010883055.1 Belonocnema kinseyi
CCTCTTCTTTTTGGGGTAGAACACACGGTATATCCTCGACAAGACGATTTTTGTGCAGTTTTTCTCAATTTTGGCTGTCGTCCGCAAATGGAAAATCTTTTTGAATTTTTTTTTTCATTACCTCTTGATAGTACCGTTTGAATAGGATGGGTTAAAAAAGTCACCCCCTCTTCTTTTTGGGGTAGAACACACGGTATATCCTCGACAAAACGATTTTTGTGCAGTTTTTCTCAATTTTGGCTGTCGTCCGCAAATGGAAAATCTTTTTAAAAAATATTTTTCATTACCTCTTGATAGTACCTTTGAAATAGGGGTGGTTAAAAAAGTCACCCAGTCATCGTTTTGAGGTAGAACACACTGTATATCCTCCCCAAGACGATTTTTTGTGCGGTTTTTCTCAATTTTGGCTGTCGTCCGCAGATGGAAAATCTTTTTTCAAATTTTTTTTCATTACCTCTCGATAGTACCTTTCAAATAGGGGGGGGGGGGGGGGGGGGGGGGGGGGTAAAAAAGTCTCCCACTCTTCGTTTTGGGTTAGGACACACTGTATATCCTCCGCAAGACGATCTGTTGTGC
Source organism: Belonocnema kinseyi (assembly GCF_010883055.1). Taxonomy (NCBI): domain Eukaryota; kingdom Metazoa; phylum Arthropoda; class Insecta; order Hymenoptera; family Cynipidae; genus Belonocnema; species Belonocnema kinseyi. The sequence goes on from NC_046658.1 coordinate 9,167,710, forward strand.
AAGTTTTCTCAATTTTGGATGTTGTCCGCAAATGGAAAATCTTTTTAAAATTTTTTTTTCATCACCTCTTTAAAATACCTTTCGAATAGGGCGGGTTAAGAAAGTCACCCCCTCTTCGTTTTGGGTTAGAACACACTGTATATCCTCCCCAAGACGATTTTTTGTGCGGTTTTTCTCAATTTTGACTGTCGTCCGCAGATGGAAAATCTTTTTTCAAATTTTTTTTCATTACCTCTCGATAGTACCTTTCAAATACGGGGGGTTAAAAAAGTCACCCCCTCTTCTCTTTGGTTAGCACACACGGTATATCCTCCCCAAGACGATATGTTGTGCAATTTTTCTCAATTTTGGCTGTTGTCCGCAAATGGAAAATCTTTTAAAAAATTTTTTTTCATCACCTCTTTCAAATACCTTTCAAATAGGGGGGGTTAAGAATGTCACCCCCTCTTCGTTTTGGGTTAGAACACACGGTATATCCTCCACAAGACGATTTTTGTGCAGTTTTTCTCAATTTTGGCTGTCGTCCGCAAATGGAAAATCTTTTTAAAAAAATTTTTTCATTACCTCTTGATAGTAGCTTTCGAATAGGGGGGATTAAAAAATTCAGCCCCTCTTCTTTTTGGGGTAGAGCACATGGTATATCCTCCACAAGACGATTTTTGTGCAGTTTTTCTCAATTTTGGCTGTCGTCCGCAAATGGAAAATCTTTAAAAAAATTTTTTTTCATTACGTCTTGATAGTACCTTTTAAATAGGGGGGGTTAAAAAAGTCACCCACTCTCCGTTTTGGGGTAGAACACACTGTATATCCTCCCCAAGACGATTTTTTGTGCAGTTTTTCTCAATTTTTGCTGATGTCCGCAAATGGAAAATCTTTTTCTAAATCTTTTTTCATTACCTCTTGATAGTACCGTTGTAATAGGGGGGGTTAAAAAAGTCACCCACTCTTCTTTTTCGGGTAGAACACACGGTATATCCTCCACAAGACGATTTTTGTGCAGTTTTTCTCAATTTTGGCTGTCGTCCGCAAATGGAAAATCTTTTTAAATTTTTTTTTCATTACCTCTTGATAGTACCGTTTGAATAAGAGGGGTTAAAAAAGTCACCCCCTCTTCTTTTTGAGGTAGAACACACGGTTTATCCTCCACAAGACGATTTTTGTGCAGTTTTTCTCAATTTTAGCTGTCGTCCGCAAATGGAAAATCTTTTTAAATTTTTTTTTCATTACCTCTTGATAGTACCGTTGGAATAGGGGGGGTTAAAAAAGTCACCCCCCCCCTTCTTTTTGGGGTAGAACACACGGTATATCCTCGACAAGACGATTCTTGTGCAGTTTTTCTCAATTTTGGCTGTCGTCCGCAAATGGAAAATCTTTTTAAAAAATATTTTTCGTTACCTCTTGATAGTACTTTTCAAATAGGGGGGGGTGAAAAAAGTCGCCCACTCTTCGTTTTGGGGAAGAACACACGGTATATCCTCCACAAGACGATTTTTGTGCAGTTTTTCCCAATTTTGGCTGTCGTCCACAAATGGAAAATCTTTTTAAAATTTTTTTTCATTACCTCTTGATAGTACCATTTGAATAAGGGGGGTTAAAAAAGTCACCTTCTCTTCTTTTTGGGATAGAACACACGGTATATCCTCCACAAGACGATTTTTGTGCAGTTTTTCTCAATTTTGGCTGTCGT
>NC_046658.1:9169496-9175921 GCF_010883055.1 Belonocnema kinseyi
GACGATTTTTGTGCAGTTTTTCTCAATTTTGGCTGTCGTCCGCAAATGGAAAATCTTTTAAAAAATTTTTTTTCATTACCTCTTGATAGTACCTTTCAAATAAGGGGGGAAAAAAGTCACCCCCTCCTCTTTTTGGGGTAGAACACACGGTATATCCTCCACAAGACGATTTTTGTGCAGTTTTTCTCAATTTTGGCTGTCGTCCGCAAATGGAAAATCTTTTTAAAAAATTTTTTTCATTACCTCTTGATAGTACCTTTCAAATATGGGGGTTAAAAAAGTCACCCACTTTTCGTTTTGGGGTAGAACACACTGTATATCCTCCCCAAGTCGATTTTTTGTGCAGTTTTTCTGAATTTTGGCTGTCGTCCGCAAATGGAAAATCTTTTTAAAAAATTTTTTTTCATTGCCTCTTTAAAATACCTTTCGAATAGTGGGGGGTTAAAAAAGTCACCCCCTCTTCGTTTTGGGATAGGACACACGGTATATCCTTGCAGTTATGTGTTTTCTGGGTTTTTATTGCTGGAATCGCTTCGATAAATAGGGAAACTGTTTCTGGGCATTTTTTTATTATACTGTGCCAAATGTGAGCTGAAAATTAAAAAAAAAAAAAATTCGTCATATGACGTCAGAAACTTCAGTCCAATATATTCTAAACAGATATATAAGGGCTCGTATGTTAATTGATTTTTAATCAAATACATTAAGTAAGATACATTTAGAGATGTCCTCGAATTTTGAAACCTTACATTAGTGGTGGAATATTTTTCAATATAATGTACCTCGAATTTCCATTTTTTAGTCAAGCCCGCCGAATTAATGGCAAGAAAGATTGCAATATGCAGGGATGAATAGGGATAAATGGAAAATAAATTTATGGAAAGAAAGAGAGAGAACGCAACATGCAGGGATTGGTAGAGTTTAATGGAAGAGAAATTAATGGAAAGTATAGGGAAAATATGACTGGAAGCCTTTACGGGAGGCTCTCGTGGCAGGTTCTGGAGGCCATCGTAGCAGGCTCTAGGAGCCCTCGTCGCGGCCATAGAGGCCATCACGGAGGCTCTACAGGTTCTTGTAAGAGGCTCTGGGGCGCAGGTAAGAGTTGCTAGAGGCCCTCAGAGGGGTATTCTGGAGGCAAGGGAGGCTCTGTTGAGAAGATGCCGGGTTACGCTATGGTTCTGCAATCAAATTCGAAATTTTGGGTCAAAAGTATGTAACTGCTCGTTACCTCCATAGATTCATTTTTTAGATTTACTTATCTTTAAACAAATCTTGCATCGAAAAAATTATGAATTTCGCATTTGATGTTTCAGTAACTGTTTCGTTCGATGTCAACAAATTTCTTGAAAAAAATGACGGTGGAGATTTTGGATGTGGATCATCTGGCCGTGAGTGCGATTGTAACTGTAGCAATGCAGTTAATTTTTTTCACAATTGCGGCCACCTTCCAAATGGATAAAGTTACCGATTTCGCCGGCGGTACTAACTTTATTATTCTAGCACTATTAACATTCTTTCTTGGTCAAAGTGGCAAGGTATGTTTAAGTCAACTACTTTATGTTTAGCATGCACACGGATGAAATTTAACGTTATGGCTCAGTCGCAAAGTACGTTATACGTTCCTGATGTAAAGAGGCTATCAAAGTATGTACATATTTTGTAAATGACCCCTAACCATTTTACATTTTTTAAATTATCTATATATGAAAGTGTACAAAGGAAGTAACACCTGACTACCGGAAAAGCATAATTTTTTTACTATCAAAGAGCAACTCCACATCTGTAGATTGGTTTAAAAAAGTATTCATCAATTTTTTGGGAATTAGGTCTCCTTCTTCACGGACAGTCACATATGCATAACTCAGGAACATTTATTATCTTTACGGGCAACAAGATCTGAAACATTATTTAAAACCCTGTATAAAATATGGAGTTATGTAATTAGTTGTGAAAAAACGTTGTAAAAGTTACTGAAATATTATTTTTGTTATGCATGTTTTTTTCGTTATTGTATGTGTCTCAGACTTCCCAGTCTCGGAACCATTACCATTAAGATCGCCTTCATATTACTTATTAACGCGGTTTTCTGTTATTCATAGAGTTTTTTTCTTTTTCACTTAACCGGGGCTTTTTTTATCCATATTAAACGCTTCCTCAGCATATTCTTTCTCTCACCCCCCTCTTACTTTCCCCCTATATCTGTATATGTAAATGGATGTGTTTTCTGCTTGCTGGCACGTGCGAAAATTTCCATGATCAAGGTCTGAAAGCATACGGCCTTGGTCCATCACTCTTTAATACAACTACTGATTTGATTTGGGATGCCTTGTTAAAATATACCGGAATAAAGTTAGAACTACTGACTGACATAGACGAAGTCCTGTTTATTGAGTTAGCTATTAGGGGCGGATTTACTCAATGCTCCAAGTGTAAGGCCAAAGCCAATCATCCATATATGAAAGTTCACCATGACAATTATAAGATCATGCATGTGTCAAACTTCTTGAGCGGCGATATTTGACGAAATGAATTATGCCGCACATATACCTAGTAAGGAATGCCGCCACTGTTGTTGCCGAGTATGGCCTGACAAGATAAAATTTTGCACTACTTTTGTTAAATTTTTTTATTTAACATTTATTTTTCTATGTTTCGTTTTGATCTTTTTTTCGTTATCTATATCTGTATTTACTCTTTATTTTCATCTGTATCTGGATTTAATCTTTATTTGCATTTGTATCTGTATTTCATATTCACCTTATCTCTTTTTATCTGTATATAACACAGGCCAAAAATAAAATGGCCTAGAGGGGCGACATACCTTACCCTAAGTATTTTGACGCGCTGAACTCGAATCCGATCTCCGAATTGAGCCATCACGTAAGCGTTCCCAGATATCCTAACCTAAAAGTGCAAAAAACGCAGTTTTTCGCTATCTTTGAGCGTCTATAACTTTGCGAAAAATTCGTCTATCGGAAATCCGGGAAAACCATCTGATAGAGCTACTTCTGGGTTCCAAAAGGACCTACTTACTTTTGCAATTTCACATTTGTTCAAGTGGAAATATCATTCAACAAAGATTCACAAATACGAAGGTCGACATGAATCGTTTGGATTGAGTACGAATATGTGTTTCATGTAGATTTTGGCTCGCTGAAACCGAATCTGGTCTTATAAATCCTCGATCACCTAAGGTTCGCGAGATATCCTAACCTAAATGTGTTAAAAAACTGTTTTTCGTTAATTTTGAGGTTATGTCACATCTCGAATAGAATTTTCTTTAGGTTTTGGATATCTCGCGAACCTTAGTTGATCGAGCATTTATAAGACCAGATTCGGTTTCAGCGAGTCAAAATCTACGTGAAACACGTATTCGTACTCAATCCACACAAGTCATGTCGACCTTCGTATTTGTGAATCTTTGATGAACGATATTTCCACTTGAAGAAATGTGAAGTTGCAAAAATAAGTAGGTCATTTTGAAGCCCAAAAGTAGCTCTCTCAGATGGTTTTCCCGGCTTTCCGATAGATCAATTTTTCGCAAAGTTATAAACGCTCAAAGATAGCGAAAAACTGCGTTTTTTGCACTTTTGGTTAGGATATCTCGGAACGCTTACGTGATGGCTGAATTCAGAGATCGGATTCGAGTTCAGCGCGTCAAAATACTTAGGGTAAGGTGTGTTGCACCTCTAGGTCATTTTATTTGTTGGCCTGTGTTATATACAGATAAAAAGAGATACAGGTAAATATGAAATACAGATACAAATACAAATAAAGATTAAATCCAGATACAGATGAAAATAAAGATTAAATACAGATATAGATACAGATGGATATACAGATACAAATACAGATATAGATATGTAAATAACCGAGATAAAATAAATATATCATTAAATTTTAAAATATTGTCAGTGTAATAGCTAATAAAAATATAGTACGCCATTTCATATACTATTTCTATTTCTAAAAAAAATTCAATATGCCTAAAAGAAATATTCAGCGAACCGAACTTGAAGAAGAACAGTTTCAAATAATGAAACGTAAAAAAATGCTGATCGCCAGAGAAGATATCGTGAAAGAAATCAGAGTCGAACTGATCAAATTCACCTCGTGGAAATGAAATAAAGTAATAATGATCGCATTAGCGAGCTGCCGTTAAGTAAAACTTCTTTTCAATTAAATGATTCTAATTTATTAACTAAACAGAATCAGTCTCGCCTTCGCGATATCAGAATAAAATATATCAATTAACATTTCTTCCGACAAATGGATGTTACGTGGTTTAATTGTGGTGCTATGCACTTTGCTGCTGAAAAAGTCGCTAATAAGAGAAATTCTTTTAATGATTGTTGCAACCACGAAGAAGTTAAGTTGGAACCGCTGCCTGCTCCACCTATGATTCTGAGAGATTTATTTAACCGAACTCACGAACCATCAAATTATTTACATCAATGTATACGTTGCTATAATAATTCTTTTTCTTTCGCAGCATTTAATGCTAATTTAGTGAATTTCAATAATAACAGATGACCTGGGCCATTCTGTTTAAAAATATTAAGTTTATTATCAGATAAACACTTCCCTGTGTCCTTCTGTAGATGATACTCCTTCATATGGCTAATTATTTATAATAGATCAAAATGAGGTTACTAATATTCGATGTAACCAAACTTCTACGTTAAGTTTAGATGTTACATATATGCTATAGATAATGCTCTTCGCGAATGTAATGTTTTTTCTAAATCTTATTAGATCAATTATAAAAAAATAATTGAGGAATTACGGGATAAATTTAAGAATGCTATGTCACAAGATTTTCAGAGGAACTGTAATATACAAGAAACATACATAAGATCATATAATCAGATAAATAGCTGTATTTCTTACGAAAGATTCGATATTAGTCGCTTTCCAACGCTGCCACAAATAACTGAATTTCGGAACGATATTAAGATTCACGATGACAAGGTATCGCCTACTCAACATGAACAACTGGGTAAGACTCAGTACTACAAATTAAATGGAAAACAAAAAGATATTGTACCCACAATCCTTAATGTTGCTTTGTCGAACGAAGAAAGGCCTTTTACATCATGTCTTTATATTGATGGACCTAGTGGTTCAGGAAAGACATACATTTATACAACTACATATTATTTGTTAAAAGACAAGTGAAAAAATATATGTATAATGGCATTCACAGGTATTGCAGCAATATTACTACCACAGGGAAAGACCGTACATAAAACTTTCGGTACGCCAATTCCTTTATTTTCTGATTCCGTCTCCCGTATAAAAACTGAATCTAAAGATGCTCAATACTAACGAGAAGTAGATATTTGTATTTGGGACGATGGTCCAATGGCGCCAAGTTATGCTTTGGAATTAGTAGATCGAACATTATGTGACTTCATGAATGTTGATTTACCACTTGGTGGAAAAATTATAATTCTTGGCGGAGATTTTAGGCAATTACTGCCTGTGAAACTCATCCAACTCGCAGCTAATTAGATAATTTATTCATTAAATTCAATTCACTTTGGAAACATTTCTCTGTATTTTCACTAACAGAAAATATGCGTACTTTACCACAAGAAGCAGAATTCGCAAAGTATTTATTGTCTGTAAAGATGGTACTTCAAATGATAACAGGAAGTACTTAATAGCCCCAGAAAAATTTTTTTAGCTACTAGAACTAATGATATAGTACAGACAATGTTTAATAAACTTATTAAGGATCGAAGAGTTGGAGACCTAGCAAAGGCAGATATATTATCAGTACGAAATGTTGATGTTGAAGAAAGAAATTACACAGTCGCGGAGCTATGGACAGAACCACAGAATGAATTTAAGCAGTTTTAGATAGTGTTGAAAATTGTGATAATGGAGATATAAATGATGCAATACTCATAGAATACTTGAACACATTGAATCCACCGACCCTTCCTCCTCATGAATAACGATCAAGAAAAAATTTTATTGTTATGTAATTCGTAATTTTTCTATTCACATAAATTCTTGAACAAAAATATAGGAGAAACATAAACTAAGTATATCGGATAGTAAAGAAATACGTAAAATATGATAAAACATAATACTTCTAAAGAAAAGTAAACGTGCTCGCGAAAGCGCGCGTTTTGTCTCGTAATAATAAATCAGCTTTAATCTTATTTCAAAGTCGAGTTTTGACCATTCATTTCTGTTCAAATTATAGTTGCTGCCCTATTTTTTTTAGTTTAGTTTTTTTATTTGCATCGCTTTTGTCTCTCCTTATCCATTGTCGTCAATGCAACTCATTTGGGAATTTTATAGAGTGGGAAACCAAAAACATGTAGCTAAGCTAGTTTTAGGTGGAAAAACACATTATTTAGATTTTTTACATGTTAATAATACTCATTAGACATTTTGAGCCGTATCACTTT
>NC_046658.1:9176021-9178053 GCF_010883055.1 Belonocnema kinseyi
AGTGAAAGCTTGGCACCTCCAAGAGCGCCGATGATAAGGACGATCAGTTTAACAGAATATTCCGGGTACAATCGTTGCAACTCCCTTATAAGGTCCCGATACGCCTCATTCTTTTCATTCTCCTTGGGTATGATGTTTTTGTCAGCTGGTGCCGAAAATTCGATAACGAACATGGTTCGCTTCTCGAAGTCAAGAAGAACCATGTCAGGCCTCGAATGAGCAACAGAAACAATTGTCGAGAATATAAAGTTCCAGTATATGCGGCACTTCCCATTCTCGACAATTGACTCAATTTCCCTAGGAGCATTTAGGAGTGACAGCGATGGTAATAAAGCACTGTTAGTGCCGCATTGTGCCTTTGAATTTAGGTCGTTCCCGCGTGAGTTGGACAACTAGATAGTATGTGCGCTAAATGCTCGGGGTGTGCATGGCACGCCCTGCAGCTATCATCGGGAATGTCTTGGCTCAAAATGTGGCGACTGTATGTTAAGGTGGAAATGACACCGTCTTGGCATGCAGAAATGAAACCCTCTGTACCAGACTTCAATCCGGGCGATTTAAGGAAAGCAAACGTTAGCTCACAAGACATTGACTGATCCTTCACATTTCTGTGGAAGATACCGTGCATCCTCTTATCGAGGATAAATAAGTTCACAAAAGTTTTTCTCTTGTGCTTTCTTAATCAGGGCTTTCAGGAGTGAGTACTCGAGATAGATAAGATTTAATGCATTTTGCTCACCCCTAATACTGAAGTCAGGTCCGAGAGTTTCAGCAGCCTCCTCCGCTGCTTTGTACAGAAACGCTCCTTCGCCCTCTTTTTCATGATTTCTGACCATTTTGAGAAGAGGGTCTCTTCCATTTGTGAATCTGTGCTGCACCCAGAATAATCCTGTTGTTAAGACATTTAAGACTCAATATTCCGCGACTACCTTGCCGACGTGAGATGTACAGTCGCGGAACAGAAGACTTAAGATGCATGCTTTTGTTCATGTGCATAACCTTTCTTGTCCCGATATCAAGGAATCTGAGCTTCTTCTTCGTCCATGGAATTACTCCAAATGAATAGAGTACTACCGGGACGGCAAGCATGTTCGTTGCAGATACTTTGTTCCTCGCCGACGGTTTGGAAGACCAAATATGCCGGATGAGACGTTTGTATCTGTTTCGGAGAATATCCTTTATAGATGTCACATCCTGAATACGGCTTTGTGGCATGCGCAGGTATGTATAAATCTCTGAAGCGCAAAGGTGTCGTATAGTGCTTCTATCAACGAGCTCAGGATCTTCAGGGATGCCATTAAGTTTTCCTCGCTTCAAATAAACCTTGGCGCATTTATCTAACCCAAATTCCATTCCAATTTCCTTAGTATATTGTTCAACAATCCCTAGAGCTAGATGTTGTTGCTCCTTGTTTTTAGCATAGATCTTCAGATGGTCCATGTAAAATACATGAGTGACCTTGTACTTTCGATATGCAGGTTTGCCGCACAAGTATCCGTCGGAATGGCGAAGTGCTAGAGATAGTGGCAATAATGTAAGGCAAAAGAGAAGTGGGCTCGTGGTGTCGCCCTGAGAGATACCTCTTTGAAAGGTGACCGTGTTAGTTGTCACAGGATTTTTTCCAGATAAGATAGTAAATCTCGTTTTCCAAAGCGTCATCAATCTCTCTCTGCACCCAACTATTTGCGGATGAACCTTTAAGATTTCCAAAAGACAGATGATAAGTCTATGGGATGTAGAATCGAAAAATTTCCGATAATCAATCCAGGCCATCGATAGGTCACGATGGTAGAATGCTGCATCTTTGCAGACTCATCTGTCGATGAGCAGGTTCTCCGGACATCCGGCTACGCCTTTCTTTGAGCCTCGTTGTTCATACATTTCTTGCCACACAGGTTCAATTGCTCGAACAATCCTATCATTTAGGATGGCTGTGAATATCTTATAAAGCGTGTTCAGACAAGTTATTGGCCTGTAGTTCTTTGGGTCAGCTAAGTTGCCTATTTTGGGCAGGAGTATTGTGCGCCCTTCC
>NC_046658.1:9178153-9179806 GCF_010883055.1 Belonocnema kinseyi
GGGTGTCTAAAAATTCCTGGGACGGTTGGATATTTCCTCAGGTAAAATATTTTTCAAAAAAGTCAAGGTCATTCCTAATGTAAATTTCAACGAGGAATTCAATGGTGACCTTCATTTTTACCATTCTTTTGACCTTCATGGCTTTTTGAAGGTCAACTTTGTTTTTTCAAATGGAAACCCTTTTTTTTACATTTGCAATCGATAGAGCGGAAAATTCTACGTTCAGGTGCATACCTAAGTCATAGGTCAATTGTAACGTTCAAGGTTCCAATAGGTCAGTGTAATTTCTCAAGTAAATTTCAACGAGGAATTCAATGGTGACCTTTATTTTGACCTTGAAGTTGATGGCTTTTTGAAGGTCAACTTTGTTTTTTTTAAATAGTAACACCCTTTTTTTACGTCTGCAATCGAAAAAGCGGGAAATTCTACTTTCAGCTACGTACCAAAGTCATAGGTCAATTGTAACGTTCAAGGTCAGTTAGAGGTTATTTGAAATTAACAAAGTTTTCCAAGAGGTCAGTGCAATTCATGAAGTAAATTTCAACGAGAAATTCATTGGTGAGCTGTGTATTGATCTTAGTTACAGTGTTTTGAATATTGTAAAATCATCAGGAAATTTTTCATTAAAAGTTCCAGGTGTTCTGGTGAGAGTTCTGTTCCTCCCCGAAGAGTTATACATACAGTTCTATGCCGTTTTTCGATACCTAACTCAATACCTGAGGCGATACCATAAGTCCTATACCGTTTTTCCATACGAATATTACGAATCGAAACTAAATTTATGTATCACGTGTACATACTTACTATCTTTCGGTAAAAAATTATTATGGCGCAAGCTAAACTTTCGGAACAAGAGAGGGTATCTGTATTAATGATGCGTGGTTGGGGAGATCGAGTTCGATCTTATGATCAAGTTCGCTTGCTTTTTAATCGCACTTTTCTTAAAGGAGAAGGGTTAAATCCTGTCTCAAAATCATTAATTGAAAGGACTGTAAGGCGCTTTATGAATTATGGATCTATCAAGAACCTTCAGAGAACTGGCCGGACAAAATAACAATCTTAGGTAATTTTTCTTAAGTGTTTGCTTAAGCAATCAAAAAATTTTAAATAATATTTCTTTATTAAATTTTTCTATCTATCACGATCACCAACTTGAATTATAAGTCGAAGCTGGGTTTTAAGCCTCGTGTCGTTCTCTCGTTACGGGCCATATCTGTTTTTTGTGCATTCCATTCTATGACGATTCTATTCCATTCCTATGACAAAGCCACCGAACGCGTCCTCGGGTTGCGGATAGAGGGTCCAGCAACGTCTGCGAAACCATGCTGGACTACTCCGTAAAAGGGGCTATGTAAGCGGAACGCCTACTCTACCACAGCTAGAACAAGCCGGCAAAAAAGAAAGAGAGGCGATACTAAGACCAACCGCGGGCAGACATCCAATAGATGAAGAGCGATGCTTTACGACCAGGAGAAACATCAACACCAAGGTTTCTCTCAAGCCTAAAGATCTGGCTGAAATGGATGACGAGCCTCGTGAACATTTTTCCGGTGAATCCGACCTCTGGGTTATCAATTATTGTGTGTATAATGCAGCGAGAGCTTTGGCCGATGCAAACCGTAAAACAAAACCAACGGCTGATCATAAGACCAA
>NC_046658.1:9179906-9198389 GCF_010883055.1 Belonocnema kinseyi
AAGAAGTTTTCTTCAACCCATCAGCATTTGGCCCGTATTTTCACCTCATATTTGAAGTCGGAAGAGCCGATTCCAGAGTGTTTGGTGGAAGGGCGCACAATAATTCTGCCGAAAATAGGCAACTTAGCAAACCCAAAGAACTACAGGCCAATAACATGTCTGAACACGCTTTATAAGATATTCACAGCTATCCTAAATGATAGGATTTTTCGGGCAATTGAACCTGTGTGGCAAGAAATGTATGAACAACGAGGCTCAAAGAAAGGCGTAGCCGGATGTCGGTAGAACCTGCTCATCGATAGATGTGTCTGCAAAGATGCAGCATTCTACCAGCGTGACCTATCGATGGCTTGGATTGATTATCGCAAAGCTTTCGATTCTACATCCCATATACTTACCATCTGTCTTTTGGAAATCTTAAAGGTTCATGCGCAAATAGTTGGGTGCATAGAGAGATTGATGCCGCTTTGGAAAACCAGATTTACTATCTCATCTGTCAAAAATCGTGTGACAACTAACAAGGTCACGTTTCACAGAGGTGTCTTTCAGGGCGACACCATGAGCCCACTCCTCTTTTGCCTTACATTATTGCCACTATCTCTAGCACTGCGCCATTCCGACGGGTACTTGTGCGGCAAACCTGCAGATCGAAAGTACAAGGTCACTCATGTATTTTACATGGACGATCGTTGATAGAAGCGCCATAAGTCTTGACTCAAAATGTCGTGACGGTATGTTAAGGTGGAAATGACACCGCCTTGGCATGCTGAAATGAAACCCTCTGTACCAGGCTTCAATCCGGGTAATTTAAGAAAAGCAAAAGTGCATTCTCTTATCGAGGAGCTGTTCACGAAAGTTTTTCTCTTGTATTTTCCTTATCTGGGCTTTTAGGAGTGAGTACGCGAGGTAGATAAGAATTGATACATTTCCCTCACCCCTAATACCTAAATTAAGACCGAGTGTTTCAGCAGCCTCCTCCGCTGCTTTGTACAGAAACGCTCCTTTGCCCACTTCTTCATGCTTCCCGACCATTTTAAGAAGAGGGTCTCTTCCATTTACGACTCTATGCGCTGTACCCAGAATAATTCTGTTGTGAAGACATTCAAGACTCAATATTCCGCGACCACCTTGACGGCGTGAGATGTACAATCGCGGAACAGAAGACTTAAGGTGCATGCTTTTGTTCATGTGCATAACCTTTCTTCTCCAGATGCCAAGTGATCTGAATTCGTTCTTCGTCCACGGAACCACTCTAAATGAATAGAGTACTACCGGGCCGCAAGCATGCTCGTTGCAAATACTTAATTCCTCGCCGACAGTTCGGAAGACCGAATCCGCCGAATGAGATGTTTGTATCTGCTTCGGGGAGTATCCTTTATAGATGTCACATCCTAAATGCGGTTCTGTGGTACGTCCAGGTATACATAAGTCTCTCCAGCGGGAAGGTGTCGTATAGCGCTTCTATCGACGAGCTCAGGGTCTTCATGGATGCAATTAAGTTTTCCTTGCTTCAAATAAACCTTGGCGCATTTGTCTAACACAAATTCCATTCCAACTGCCTTAGTATATCGTTAGACAATCCCTAGAGCTAGAAGTAGTTGCTCTTTGTTTATAGCATAGATCTTCAGATCGTCCATGTAAAATACATAAGTGACCATGTACTTTCGATGTGCAGGTTTGCCGCACAAGTACCCGTTGGAATTGCGAAGTGCTAGAGATAGTTGCAATAATGTAAGGCAAAATAGAAGTAGGCTCATGGTGTCGCCCTGAAAGACACCTCTCTGAAAGGTGACCTTGTTAGTTGTCACACGATTTTTTCCAAATGAGATAGTATATCTGGTTTTCCAAAGCGGCATCAATCTCTCTGTGCACATACCGATTTGCAGATGAACCTTTAAGCTTTCCAAAAGACAGACTATGTGTCTATGGGATGTCGAATCGAAAGCTTTCCGATAATCAATCCAGGCCATTGATAGGTCACGCTGGTAAAATGCTGCATCTTTGCAGACACATCTATCGATGAGCAGGTTCTCCCGACATCCCGCTACGCCTTTCTTTGAGCCTCGTCGTTCATACATTTCTTGTCACACCGGTTCAATTGGTCGAACAATCCTATCATTTAGAATACCTGTGAATATCTTATACAGTGTGTTCAGACAAGTAATTAGCCTGTAATTCTTCGGGTTAGCTAAGTTGCCTATTTTCGGCAGAAGTATTGTGCGCCCTTCCACCAAGCACTCCGGAATCGGCTCTTCCGACATTAAATATGAGGTGAAATTACGGCCCAAATGCTGATGGGTTGAAGGAAACTTCTTCCACAAGAAGGGTTTGATACAATCTGGTCCCGGTGCTGAATAGTTCTTTATCCCTCTTCATACTTTTTTCACCTCCTCGGTAGTGATGGGTGAGCATTATTCATCAGGTTTTATGAGGGCATCACACAGTTCCTTGAAGCTATTTATATTTTCTCGAGTCTTCGTCCAGTCTATGCTAAACTTTGTAGATTTCTCTCCAAAATACTTCGACCTCCTCTGGTTTAGGCAGGTGATCGACAGTAACTGGAGGGTCTTAGAAGAGTGGAGATGGGTCAGAAAGAAACTGTTGATTTTCTCTGACTCACCTCGACGAGATAGAATAGATGGTATAGATAGGTAGATAGATAAATAGATAGATTTTTTTTGGATGAGGAGGGGAAATCTTCTAAAGACACCCAGCTAAAGTCTGGGTAGTGTCGGATTTTCACCGACTAAAACCCCTCCTCCTGCGTCTACCAGCGACCCTGGAAACAGCTGCCGCATTACTTCAAGGTCTTTGGTCACAGATGTACTTTGTCGAAAGACGGTTTTACTTTGCATAGCCTCGCGGCTTACTCCATTCGAAAAAACCTTTACGATTTTCTCTTCGCTGTAGGAGGTGGGCGTGGAGCCATCTTCCCTCTATACCACGCTGCCTCATGGCCCTGTAGACCGCATCTGTGGGATTGTAGCATCGGTAACACCGGATTGCGGCATTGTGCGCCTTCATCCGGCAGTATAAGCACCCGATTGTTATTCGGCCAGTCACCTCCAGCTTTCTGGCAAGTATTGCGTGCAGCTCAACGAAGGCCAGGACACAACCCCTGTTGTTCCTCTTTGTCAGGTTGATCGTAGTAGGAGCACCAATGCGCTCCCTTAAAACCGTCTTCAGAGCTTTCTCAACATCTACCACCCCAGTAGTCTCCACTAGGTCGTAAATCACGATTTTGGCTCTTGGCACGAGATGACGAACGCCACCGCATTCTCCAAGAGCTCCTTTTTGGCTTTGAGCTCTATAAGCACATCGTCAGTTCTTGTCTGTCTAATGGCTTTGACAGACACACCGTGGTCGTCAGACTTGATGTTCGCCTGGACTTCCTTCAGCACATCCGCATATTTTCTCGCAGCAGCAGGCTTGATGGCAATAGCCTCTCTGGGAATTTTCCTCCCTTTTCGCTTTTTTGGCCGACAGGGTTCTTTCTCCCATTCTGGATCCTTTTTGTTCCCTTCCTCCGCTTTTTCTCCGTCAGCTTTTGGCGGCTGCTTCTTTTTTTCCCCGACTTGGGGCCTCGGTCCACTCACCTTCGACCTGGGTTTTGGACTTCTTCGGGACCGGGTTTTTTCCAGATTCTCCCGATGAGGACGGAGTTGCCTCTCTTGACGCACCCTTGAGCCGCTGATCTTTTGGCATTTTGCCTTCAGGTTTCAAAGCTGAAGACGCAGTCGCACATTCTCTTCCAACACCTCCTCCATTACCGCCTCTTTGGAGCCATCACCGATTTTCTTCAACGAGCTTTGGAGCTCCATTAGACGTACAATCTCCACTTCATACGCGAGGAAGCTGCCAGATAGATGGACGGATGGATCGATGGATGGATGGATGGATGTATATATGGATGAATAGATGGATAGATAGATGGATGGAGAGATGGATGGCTGGATGGATGGAGAGATGGATGGCTGGATGGATGGAGAGATGGATGGCTGGATGGATAGATGGATACATAGATGTTTTTTTTTTTTTTCTGTTAGAGCAGTAAAAACGGTAAAATGCTCATGCACTAACCACATTCGAACCTAGGGGACCACGAGCATAATATATGCACATCACGTGTATATACATAATATACATACACGAGAGGTGCTCACATGGGCACATAGTCCACAAGGAACGAAGGTGAGTGTGGGATTTACCAAAAGGCACCTACCCACTAAAACTATAACTCTTTTCCTCCCCAATTCGCATCGGAAACCGCGTCAGCATTACTTCGATGCGGGTGTTGTCTTTTCATTTATATGGCTCTAAAAACTCGATGCTCTTGTTCTTTGGTTCCGATTATGTCTGTTATTGTCTTTTGAGTAGCTGCCCAGCCTTCTGGTGATTCTAGGAGCGTTGTTATCATATTGTCTGGCGTAAAGTCTTTGTTTGTTTCGTTTTTAAAACTCTGTCTAGCTTTTTGCCACCTTATGCATACAAATAGTGTATGATTTGCGTCATTGGTATCTTCACAGTAGTGACATTTTTCGGTCTCCCATCTGTTTCGTTTATGTAGGTATACCATGAAACAGACAAGGCCTGAGATTGCCTGCGACAGGTAATAGTTCATTTCACCGTGTTTTCTTTCCAACCATGTTCTGATATTCGGTATCAATCTCCAGGTCCAGCGTCCATGATTTCCATTTGTCCACTTATCCCGCCAGCTTATCATTAGGTTCTCTCGGCATTGTTTTGGGTCTACACCTTCATATTTCTCCTTTGTTTCCTTTGTCAGCAGCTCGATGGGGGGAATTTCCGCCATAACTCCGACGCCTTCGGCTGAAATTATGCGGTACCCGCTGCACACTCTTATTCCCATGATCTTTTGTATATGGTACAACTTTCTCAGCATTTTCTTCCTTCTTAGTGCTTCGTACCAAACAGGAGCAGCGTACAGAAGTTGTGCGTGCACAACGCTTATCAGCAGTCTCCTTTTACATGCTCTTGGTGCTCTTATATTTGGCATGAGACTCGCCAGAGCTGACATAGTTTTTCCGCCTTTGCGGCCGCTTTGTTAATGTGATCTTTAAATGTGCGTTTAGTATCAAGCCACACTCCCAGTTGCTTTAGGGATTTTTGACGATATATCTTAACGCCTTGCACGTTAAAGCTGACAGGACTTATCTTTGTCTTAGTTGTGAAGAGTATGTCTTCCGTTTTTTCAGGTGCTATTTGGAGTTCATTTTCCTTTAACCATTTGACAACTCTAAGTATCGCTGTGTTTGCGTGGTGCATAAGCAGGGTTCCATTGGAAGCTGTAATTACCATAGCAATATCATCAGCAAATTCGACCGGTACGACTCCTTTTGGAAGTTCAAGTCTTAAGAGATCGTCGTATTGGGTATTCCAGAGGGTTTGGCCTAGAACCGAACCTTCTGAGACGCCACTGTTCACGTCTCTGGTCCTGATCTTGTCCTCAGCGTCGAATATCAAAATCCGGTCAGAGAGATATCAAGCTACCAAATCTATGAGGTTTCCTCTATACCTCTTTTTCGTAGGCTTTCAAAGGTAACTTGCCACAAGGAACAGTTAAAGGCATTTTTGACGTCTAGTGTTATTAGGGAACCCATACTTCGGCATTGTTTCGAGTAGGCAGCTGCCTCGTCCGCTATTCTTACGATCTCTTTGATAGCGTCCACTGTTTGACGACTCTCTCTGAATCCGCACTGGTTTTCAGCAAGTCCGCCGGTGCGATCTAATTCCTTTTTGAGCCTCCCAAGTATCAAGTGCTCATATAACTTCCTCTCAGCATCTAGCATGCATATAGGCCTGAATAAGCTGGGGTCTTCGATTGGCTTGTTTCCTTTTTTCAAGAGAACGAGTTTTGACATTTTCCATATTGCTGGGAATTCATCCTTTGCTGCAAGCCTGTTGTACACACTTAGCACATATTCTGGTCGAAATTCCGCAGCCTGCTTTGTTATTCTTGGTGGATCATTTCCTGGACCTGGTGCTTTATTGCATTTCATTTTCTTGCTTGCTCACCTGAGCTTTTCTGTCGTGAACAATGGAAATTGTGAGGGACCTGCCTGCTCGAAGTGTACCAGGTCGTGTATTGGGAAGAGGTGTCTTACTACCTCTTCTGTGGCGGTCATAGTTAACTGAGGTTTAGGAGGGTAACCCTAAAGTCTTTTTTTGACTATTTGGTATCCCGTTCCCCAAACATCCCTCTCCACTTCTTTACAGATTGTAGACCAGCCTCCTTTTTTTGCTACCTTAATAATTTTTTGAAGCACTTTTTGGTTCTCGGTTAATTCTTCCTAAAGGAGACGCCTCAGAGTTGAGTTTTTCTTCTTACGGGCTCTCATATATTTTCTTCTAATATGGATACAGTTTTCTTAAATAGCAGCTATTTCCTGGTTCCACCAGTACAGAGGCTCTGCCCACTTAACTGATTTTGATTTTGGCATGCAGGCGTCACAAACATTTCTCATTTTATTTGAGAATTCTTCAGCCGATGTCGTAGTATCATTTATCACTACTTCTTTTAGGGCTTTCTTTTTTTTTCTATATCAATCATCTTGGAATTCCAAACTTTAGTTGTTTTGGTTCTTCTATTACAGCGGGCTTTGTCTCCTATCTTGAAGGTGATATACTTGTGATCGCTAAGGGTCTCTTTTTTGGATACTTCCCAATCCGCAATCTTCCTTTCAATGTTTGCCGTGACGAATGTTATGTCAAGAATCGAACCATAGTTTAACCGTTTAAATGTTGGTTCCTCTCCAACATTATTTATAATGAAATCGTGTCGAGCTATCCATTCAGTTGGAATTTCTCCTCTTTGGTCTGTATAGCTCATGCCCCATTGTGGTGATTTGGCATTGAAGTCACCCACAACTAGTACCTCTCCTGGTCTACCTGTGACTTCAATGCTGATTTCATTTAAGTAATCCGACAGCTTCTCTATGTTCTTATTTGGCGAGCCGTAGCAGCTGTATAGCGTGAAGGATGGCATTGCAACCCAGCAGAAACTTTGCCTACATCCCTGCGAAATTATGGGAATATTGTCATCCAATATCTTGATGGCTGTATCTACTTTTTCATCGTAGATCCAGTCCCTCCTGTTTTGTATGGCTTTGATATTGGGTTCACATATCGCCAGCACTTCTACACCCATTTCTTTTGCAGTAGCCAGGGCCATGTCGACGGCAGGTCGACTCCTGTTAGTATTAATTTGTAATACTCTCATTTTGGGTCTCCTGGGTAGTCCGTCTCTGCCTCATGTTTCTTTCTTCCCTGTGTCCTCCATGTCGATTGGTATGATGTCCCTCTTTATCGCACTTTAGGCGAAAAGTTTGTTCTTACCGTTTGCTACCCTGTGCCCTTCCTTTCCGCAATTTATTCAGAGCTTATCTCTGTCCGGGCCGCTGCAATCCGCCCTAGAATGGCCTTGTCCCGAGCATTTAGGACAACAGATATCTCTTAGTCGTTCGTAAATTCTGCACGATGTCCAGCCGATTTTTATACTTCAATTTTTAAGTATTTTGTCGGCATCGGATTCGCGCATTATTAAGGTCACATTTTGTTGACAGTCGGAGTGCTCTAACTTCGAAATCCTCTGCTTTTATATTGATCGATTTTAAAACGGCTTCTTGGATTTCTTCAGTGGTTGTAACGTCGTCCATTCCTCTGAAGTGAAGGATCTTCTTTTTCCTCAGAAGCGCTTTAGAGGCTGCTGGCACCTTCTCTATTATTTCCCTTCTGAGGTTCTTTGCTATGTTACCACTGTTAGGAACCATTAGTAGGAAGTCTCCGTTTTTGGTTTTTCTGATTCCGTTTACATTGACTCCAATATCCGAGGGTCGACGGTTTGCTTAACCGCTTTCAATATTTCAGCATAATTTTTGCCCTTCATATGCACTAGGAGAGCGTCTTGCTTATGGCTTTTTGTTCGTACACCTTTTTCTGCCCTGGTTTCGTTTTCCTTTTTAGTTTTGTTCTGGGTTTCACGATTTTCTTCCTTCGACTTTCCTGTTTTCTCGTTGAAAGCTTTGTACACCTCTATTTGGATATCCGCATCAATAAAGACGAATTCCATCATACGGAGAAAGACAAGTCCCATAACGCCTTCTATTTCCTGTAAGGCAATTTTTTCTCTTTTGTCCACTAGCATGTGCTGTTTGACTTCTCTTAGAGCCTGGAAGAGCATCTTATCATTGCCGTCACACTTGGTAACTAGATCATCGTGCATAGGGTAAAGTATGCTTCTAGTTACCTATTTGAAGCTTCCTTGCAAGTCAGGGAAGCTCAGGGAATGTAGCATTCTTGCTACTTCGCAGGCTTTCTTACTTTGATTCAAGAGGCCATCTCTGGCTCCAAACTTATCTATGGCTCTACTTATTTCTTTTGTGTTTGATTGGAGTCTTTCTGTGCACGTAGAAGAATATCCGTCTCTTGTGGGGCATCCCATATGTGTCCCTTTTTTCCACGACTTTCTGGAAAACTCCATCTTCCTAGTCGTCTTCGGTTATTGACGAAAAGCTCTCCAATGTTTCGTCTTTCTTGAGATCGCACCTGCTTACATAAAGTTTTTGTACTTTCAGGCACTGCTCGCATTTACGTGAGGGATTCTGTTCGTTTTGTAGGATTTTTATTTGGAGAAACAGATCGTCCTTCTCTGCCTGTGATTTGGCTTCCATAGTCCGGATTTGCCTTCGAAGTTTATCGTTCTCTCCTTGAAGTTCTTTCTCTATGTCGCTCTCTCTATTGTACCATTTGGGGATGCTAGAGTGTAGTATTTCCGCTTGAAGAGTCAGGGAGCTGCTTATCTCACCCAGTTCCTTTTTGGGATTATACATACCCGAGAGCATCTTTGCCAGATCTCTTGCAAGAGAAAAGATTTCTTCGATTGCATGTGTTTGCAGAGTTGCACTGATATCGGATCCGGTGAGTGCTTTTTCTGGTGTGCTTCCTGTTCTTTTCCTTTTTGGTGCACTACCTTTTGTTTGTTTCTCTAAAGGAGCGCCTTCTTCGCTGTATTCGGACAAAGAAGAAGTTCTGTTCCTCGGAGGACTACTTAAAATTGAGCTTCCTCTTGCAAAAGGATCGAATTGGTCTTCTGTTCTTTCAGTGTTCATAGCCGTGTTTGTTGTCGTTTCCATTGCCCTTTTCGTTACCGGGTCCATTTCCTGCTCGTTAACCTTTATTCTGTTAGATATAGGGGTAGCTATGAACTTTTGCCGGCGCTTCGTGCGTGGAGGGGCGGGCCGAAATAACTGGGAACGGGTACACCCTCGGAACTATGCCCTAACCCAGTTCCCTGGGGTCCAGCCTTTGTTTAACCGGTCCCGGAAAAGCACGGACGGACCGGAAGTCGCACGGGACTGCAGATTCCGATCTCTGCAGCCACCACGCACGTGCTGATCAAGGCCCGAAGGGGCTGGCTTCTGATCCCATGCTGCGGCTGACACCTCGGTAGGGCAAGCACACATCAGCCCCTAGCCACGTCAGCGGGTCAGGCGGACGTGGTTCGGAGCATTCCCAGTGGGCCGCAGCAGGAAATGATCGTGGTTTTTTCTCGGTATGTCCTTCACCCAGTGTGTTTGGTCCGCGAGACGTATTTTATTTGGCCTTACCCTCTGTTTCTAGCGAGCATTCCCCTATCCGCCACCTGGGGACTACTGTGGCGGTACTTTGGATGGATAGATGGATAGATAGATGGATGGATGGATAAATTGATGGATAGATAGATGGATAGATGGACAGATGGATAGATAGATAGATGGATAGATAGATAGATAAGACAGATAGACAGGCAGATAGATAGAGAGATTTTTTTTTTTGAGGAGTAAAAACGGTGAAATGCTCATGCACTGACCACATTCGAATCTTGGGGACCACGAGCCCAATATATACACATCACATGTATATACATAACATACCCACTAAAACCTCAACTCCTTTTCTATACACATGTAACACCGGAATCCGCGTGAGCATTACTTCAGTGTTAGTGCTGTCTTTGTACTTTACTTAGCACAGTTCTCTGCCTTCTCTTTCCTTAGTTTCTATAATTGGTCGTATTCGTCTATATGACGCTGTCCATCACTCCCTGGATTCCAACAAGATCTTCATCATGTTTTCTTCAGTAAAAGTTTTACCCGTTTCTATTCTAAATCTTTCCCTTGCTTCTTCCCATTTCTCGCATATGAACATAGTGTGTTTGACGTCATCAATTTCGTTGCAGTAGGGGCACCTATCTGTAATTGCTTTTCTACGTTTAAAGAGGTACTGTCTAAAGCACACATGTCCCGAGAGAGCCTCTATAGGTGGTATTTCAGCTATCACGCCTATCTCTTCTGTTGAGACCGTGTGATACGCGGTAACCACTCTGATGCCGGCTTGTTTTTGTACTCTTTCCAGCTTTCGTCTAAGGAGCTTCTTTCTTAATGCCTTGTGCCAGATTGGGGCTGCGTACAAGAGCTGATAGTGAACCACGCTCACCAGAACGCGTCTCTTTGATGGCCTGGGTCCCCCGATATTGGACATGAGACTAGTGAGTGCTGTCTTGGTCTTCTCTGCTTTTTCCACTGTTCGGTCCAAATGCTCACTGTACGTACCCTTTGTGTCGAGCCATACTCCAAGATATTTGGTAGCTTCGCTCGGTCTTATTACGACATCCTGCACCTGAAAGTTGATTGGGTCTACCTTCCATTTTCTTGTCAAGGTGACAGCCTCCGTCTTTTCTGCCGCCAAAACCAGCGTTCTGGTCCTCAACCATTCCGCTACAATCAAAATTGCAGTGTTTGCGGTACTCATTAACGCTTCTTCATTCTTCGCTACAACAACGAACGCCACGTCATCAGCAAAGCCTTCAAGCTTCACTCCGACAGGCATGTCTAGTTTCAGTAGGTCGTCATACTGAACATTCCACAGTGTCCCACCCAGAACTGAGCCTTGTGGGTCACCGCTATTCACTTCCCTAGCTTTTGCAGGTGCTTTCTGCCTCGATTATTACTTCGTGTTCTGAGGGGTAAGAGGCTACTAAGTTTATAAGGCTTTCATCTATACCTCTTTTCCTCAGGTCATCGAGGATATTCTGCCAGCATACGCTATTGAAGGTGTTTCTAACGTCAATTGTAATCACCGCCCACAGTCTCCGGCATTGCTTTGAAAACGCAGCTGCCTGCTCTGCGCTGGTCAACACTTCTTTAATGGCATCGACTGTTTGCCGTCCCTCTCTGAAACCATACTGGTTTACCGCTCGGCCTCCAGTCCTCAGTATTTTCTCTTTAAGCCTAATTAATATAAGCTGCTCAAAGAGCTTTCCTCCAACGTCCAGGAGACATATTGGCCTGTATGAACTAGGATTCTCTATGGGTTTATATCCTTTCCTTAGTAGCACCAGCCTTGATTTCTTCTAGTTCTTCGGGAATTCTCCTCTCTTTCTCTCTCTCTTTCTCTGCCAGCTGGTTATACATCTTGAGAACATACTGTGGTTTCGAGAGTGATAGTATTTTTACGATCTCCGGTGGTATGCAGCCTAGTCCTGATGCTTTGTTGTTCTTGAGCTTCGCGGACTCTGCCTTTAGTTCCTCTATGGAGAAGCCTCTGAACACCACATTAAGTGTTTGGGTAAAATGTACCGGCTCATGCACTGGAAACATATATTTTTCAGCATCCTCGAAAGTCATCATGGTCATTTGTGACCTAGGGGGATACCCCATCACGCACTTTTTCACTACCTGGTAGCCTTTTCCCCATACATCCCTGCCTACTTCGTCGCGAACAGTTTTCCAAGTTCTCTTCTTCGACGCTTTAATGCTGGCTTGAAGGGCTTTCTTACTAACCACGTACTTCTTTCACAGCAGCTCCTCTTGTACGGGTAAGTTCTTTTTTGCAATCCGAGTGTGTTTCCTACGATTTTGGATGCAGACTGTCCGGAGCATTGCAATCTCCTCATTCCACCAGTACATGGGTTGACTTTCTTCAAATTTTTTTCTTTCAGGCATGCATCTAGTGCAGAGTTGACCTAATCTGCTGGAGAATTCCTCCGCTGGTAGTGCGTTCTGGCTCTCTGCAATTTCGTCTATAGCGTTCTGCAGCTTATCCTTGTCGAGCTTCCTTGCGTTCCACCCCGTTTGTCTTTGGTTTCTCCTCAAGGGTCTTGATTTTTCAATGATATCGAAAGTGACATAATTGTCGTCACTGAGAGATTCTCTTTCACTCACTTTGCATTCTCTTATCCTGATACCGATTTTATTTGTTGTCAGAGTCAGATCTAGTATAAACCCGTATTCTCCTTACAAAGGTAGGTTTATCCCCGTTGTTCTGGACTATAAGGTCATTTTGCGCTAGCCATTCGGTGAGTATTTTTCCTCTGCGATCTGTTCTCTTTCTTCCCCACTGTGAAGACTTGGCATTAAAGTCTCCTGAGACTATCGCGTCTTCGCCTCTGGCTCTGATGCAGTTTGCAATTCGTTGCAGAAGCGCTTCTAGCTCCTGCGCACCTATGTTAGGGGAGGCATAGCAGCTGTACAGTGTGAATGTCGTAATCGCGACAAATGAGAAACCATTGCCTTTACCCTGCTCCTTGATAGCCATCTTTTGGTCCAGTACCTTTATAGCCGTATCTAGCTCTTCATCATAAGTCCAGTAATTCCTGCCTTCTATGCTTTTCTTATCGGGCTCGCAGATAACCAGCATTCCTGCTCCGATTTCTATGGCTGTGGTTAGGGCAAGTTCCTGCGCCGGTTGAGACCTATTCGTGTTGATCTGAAGGATCCTCATTGCGATTTGCTCGATTATGCCTACCCTCAGACTTAGCTGCTTCTCTCTTAGAGCGACAATTTGAGTTGCTAGACTCATGTCCTTCTTCCTCGCAGTGAATGCAGTTGGGTTTGTTTGGACATTTATTTGCCTTATGTCCTTCTTTTACGCATTTCAAACACAGGTTTTATCTGTCCGGTCCAGTAAATTCTGCCTTAACGTGACCATTTTCCCAGCACCTATAGCAGTGGCTCTTTATTCTTCTTTCCAGGAGTCTACACCTTGACCAGCCAATTGTTATTGTCGCCTTCGCTATTAGTTTCTCTGCATCGGATTCTCGCATCACTATCGTAGCATTTTGTCTTCCACCGTTTGCGGGCCGGAGTGCTCTAACCTCAAATTCCCTTGGCTCTAACTCAGTCGCTTTAGAGACAGCTTCGGAAATTTCAGGAACTGTCGTCACTTCATCCATGCCTTTGATATGGATTATAGTTTTCTAAATTAGAAGGGACGTGGACGCTTCTGGTACCATCTCCTTAATCTTCTTCTTCAAGGCCTCTGCCTTGTCTAGCCCGTTTTCGAACGTAAGGACAAGTTCACCACTTCTAGTCTTTTTGAGACTCCAAATGTCTACTCCCAATTCACTTGGGTTTACTGCTTGTTTGAGTTTCTTCAGGGAATCCGCGTATGAGCAGTGTCCTACTTGGACTAGGAGCGCATCTCTTTTTGGCCTTTTTGCCTGCTCTGAGTGCGCACTTTCTTTCTTTTGAGCCTGGTTGCTACTGGTTTTCGACCTATCTGGGGTAGCTGCTGCGAGGCCCATTGTTGAGACACGTTAACTTTCACATGAACCCAGAGCTAAGAATATGTTGGAAAAAAATTTCAAAAAATTCTGGAGTGTCCTACAACATGTTCAGAATCCAGTAGAGACCTTAAAATAGTAATAGTAGTAGTAGTAATGTACCCTGATTTATATTTCGACCACAAAACTGAATAAAAATTTTTATTTCGCGATTAAAGTCGCTCAAAATAATTCGGAGTTTAATGAGGCGAGGCGCGTGGCACAGACGTAGAAAAAAGTGTAGAAAAAAAGGTCCGTCATATTTTTCAGCAGCAGGCAGCCGTTTTCTCCAGATTTTCCCACAGCTGCTATTCGCTCAACAGGGCCGTCCCAAAGCTTTGAGGCGAACTAAATAATGGAAATGTCAAGCTAAAAGACAAATTTTATAGTAATCAGTTGAATATTTAACAAAGTAGTTCATTTACAACCAAGGCAGATGAATACGCACAAATGCGCACATGAAATTGCTCATATAAACAAATCGTCCACGCATTGCAATAGCGAATTAACAGCCTAAAAGCTTCAAAGCTCTATTAAATCCCTAAATAAAAACATTCAATAAAAATCCTTGCAAAACTGACATTTTTAAATATTTAAAAATTTTAAGGTCTCTACTGGATTCTGAACATGTTGTAGGACACTCCAGAATTTCTTAAAATTTTTTTCAACATATTCTTAGCTCTGGGGTCATGTGAAAGTTAACGTGTCTCAACAATGGGCCTCGCGACCGCATTTTTACTTGTATTTTGCTAATTAGCTCGGAACGACATTTTTTTATGCAAATTAGAGAAACACCATTTCATTAAGAAAACTTAGCGGATTCGTGCGGTTCTTACGCGAAACTCTTCACATTTTTTTCTGCGGAGTTATTGCTTTCTAAAGTGAGGGGTCTTGATTTTTTGCGGCGATATTAGTAGCACTTTGGAAGCTTCCTTCGGCATCAGGGAATCCTAGGGTATGTTGCATCATGGCTACTTCACCCTCCTTTCTGTTTTGAAGTATGAGTCCGGCTTTTCCGTTAAACATTTATATCGCTTTTTCGACTTCCTTATCTTCCGATGTGATGTCTGCTTTGCAGGGTAGGATAATGTCCCAATCCGCTGGTGCGTCCCAAACGTGTTCCATTTCGGCTCTAGCTTTTGTGAAGACACCGTTATCCCAATCTTCCTCTGTTGCCTGTTTGAAGCTTTGGAGCGATTCTTCCATTTTCAGCTGTCTTCTTCTCTCATGGAGTTTCTGGGCCAACACGCAATTGTCACACTTAACTGGTGCATAGGATTCAGGTAGTTGCTCTTACCGCAATTCTTTGATCTCTGTTTCCATAGTTCTGATTTGCTTACGAAGCTTTTCGTTCTCGCTGCTCAAATCCTTCTACGCGTCAGTTCGTTTTTGGTGGTCATTGGATTGAAGAATCTTCGATTTGAGCATCAGAGCGCTACTTATGTTGCAAAGCTCCGTTTTGGGATTGTACATACCGCTGAGCACCTTTGCTAAGTTCCTTGAAAGAGAACAGATTTCTTCTATCACTTCCGCTTCGGAACTTGCGTAAGTTTCACTTCGTGTGGCTTCTTTTTCAGGGGTACTTTCCGTCAATGCGAGTGTTGTCTTTTTTTAAGCCTGTCTGAGTTCTCTCCGACCTATATGCTAATGAGCCGTACTTCGGCTTTCAGCTTGTCTCGCCTGCTTGGCATACGTCTCAAGTCCTTTTATGCACCCAGCCAAAAATGCCCGGACCGCCCACAGCAGTACAGCTGTACTGCACAGCAGCGGACGATGCGAGCATCCCGGCTGGGTGTGCTTCATTAGCTATCGCGTCCCTGAGGCTTCTTCGACGAGATTGCCTCCCTGGACGCCAAGCACCTCATAGTTCGCGGTAGGTGGTCAATCTTAGTCTTCTCTCCTTTTTCGGCGCAGAGGTAGTACTGCCAAAGCCTAGACAACGGTAGCAGCGTACCCTTTCCCTTTTCTTTTGTATCCGGCAGGATACCCACCCCACCTTCAGGTGACCTGCTCGTAACAGTCTTACTGCCGAGTCCTCTGTCAGCTCCACGAAAGCCCTCAGATTACCTCTGAAGGGTCTTTTCGTGAGGCTAACCTTCACCTCTCCTATAAATATGCTGCCAAAATGCCTTTTTAGGGCATCTTCTACTTCCTCTGCATCCGTGGTAGTGTCTAGGTCTAGGACCTCAACCTGTACACGGGGAACGAGCTCGCGCACGCTACCCCCTTCACCAATCGCTTCTCTTAATGCTGCCGATAACTCGGCTCTGCCCATGCCCGTAGGTCTTAGTTCCACAAGGACCTCTCCGTTTCTAGTTTGCCTAACGCCCTTGATTTTTACACCTAGGGCGTCAGGACTTACCTTCTTTTTAAGGCCCTTGAGGACTCCTGCGTAGCTTGAACCCTCGGACGGTTTATTTAAAACCGCCTCGGGGCTACCTCGCCTCTGCAAAGTCTTCTGCTTCCTTGACTTGTCAGGAGCAGCTTCGTTTCCTACTTCCGCCTTTTTTGGTGTCGAAGTCGCTGCCACCGAAACGTTTTGGACCTTTGCCTTCTTGTTCATTTGCCTAGAGCAGCTTGCCTCAACGGGACTCAGGGTGGGCTCCCTTTCTCTTTTCACGTGATGGGGAACAGGAGCTTCCACGGCTTTTCGGTCTGAGTTCCGCTGTGGCTTGTGTCCTGTCTTGAGCTTCTCTCCTTGCAGGATCTGTCTGAAACCATCTCCATACGTTCCACGTCTGAATCAAGCCACTCTAGTTGAGTTATTCCGGAATTTAAATCATCATGCGCCTTTTTTATATCATGCGCCTTCTCTAATCCCTCTATTATCCTGCGATACATATTGCTGTGGAGGTCGGAGAAAACCTTCATTTCTCGTAAGACTCCATTTAGATCCTTAATGTGACCTAATGCCTCATTAAAAACTCGATGCATCACATCAATATTCCATTTGGCCTCATCAATAATTCTCTCCTCAGACAAATGCGCCTCCTCATCACACAGCTCCTCACTTTCACTTCGAATAAGTTTTTCTTTGTTTGGCTCCATTCAATTCCCACTAGTAGCTAGGAAAGTAAAAGTCCACCCCCGCAGAGCCCCGCTTGCGGGGGTAAGGTGTGTATACTCTAGGAGGCGACCTGGTATCCTAGAGACACCGTTTGGGACACCACTCCCTGGTGCCACTCAGTTCTCGACACGGTTGTTCACGCCTTGACTTGGGGATCTTTGTGTGTTTGGTCCGCGAGACGTATTTTATTTGGCCTTACCCTCTGTTTCCAGCGAGCATTCCCCTATCCGCCACCTGGGGACGCGCCAAGTAGGGGTATCACCTCCCCTCCACCACAGACTACTGTGGCGGTACTTGGAGATAGATAGAGAGATAGATAGATTTTTTTTAACGAGAAGGGGAAATCTTCAAAAAGACACCCAGCTGAAGGCTGGGTGGTGTCGGATTTTTACCAATTAAGACCCCTCCTCTTTCTGCCTACCTAAAATCTCCGGAACCGCTTTCGCATTACTTTAGAGACTTAGGTCATGGGTCATTGCACCATAGCGGCGCTCTCCGTCAAGAATCTTCTTCCTTTAGTTGTACCTCGTTTTCAACTCTCAATCACTCTTTTTTTTTGAAGGTCGAAGGCGGACGCCGTGCTGCCAGGTTTTGGCAGCCTGACGCCTTGTGTCCTTCTTGACCGCACCGCCAGCACATTTTGCTCCGGTCTTCTCCATTACATTCTCGGGCTATGTGGCCAAACTTCTGGCAGCGGTAGAACCGGGTTTCTGCAGTCAATGCTTTCACCCGGCAACTTACCCATCCCACCTTTAATCTGACCGCTATCTCCAATCTGGCAGCTGGCGCATCGTCCAACTCTACGAAGGCCTGGATGCAGCATCTGATGCACCTTTTTGTGATGTTTATCTTTGGGGAACTACCCATGTGTTCCCCAAGTGAAACCTCAAGTGCTTTCTGCACCTCTTCCACCTCGGTCGTTTCAACCAGGTCTTGTATCAAAACCTGTGTCCTTGGAATAAGGTGCCTAACGCCACTTTTATTTCCTAACACTCCCTTCAGAGCGTCGCCAAAGCTAACTCTCTCCTCCGGTTTGGCTCACACTTCGAGGAGAACTTCCCCTGCCTTGGTCTGTCGGATGTTCTTGACATCGACACCAAATTCTTCGGACTTGACAGACGTCTGGACATCTTTAAGGATGCTCGCATACGTCTGTCCAGGGGCGGGCTTGATGATAAGAGCCTGCCACGAGTTCTCCTCTTTTTTCTCCTTTCACCAACATTCGGTTTGCTGGTTTGGGCAACTTTGCTTGAAGTAGCAACTTCCACCTTCTCCTTTTTTTCCTGCTTTCTCCGTGTTCGTCGGCTTTCGACTTGAATAAAGCCTTCTGGCTCCCTCGTCTGAGATTGCTTTTCAGGAGAACCCTTCAAAGATTTCTCCTGTTGTTTGGGAGTCTCACCGCGTGTTTGTTGCTTCGTTAGAAGCTTCTCATATTTACTGCTAACGCTGTCAAGCTGCCGACGGAGGTCCTCATTCTCACGTAGCAGCTTTTTGTCAGCCACGGCTCTAGAGTATGCGCCAGCCTGTCTGACCCAGGAAGCGGTGCTCTTGAAGCGTACCAGCTTCACCTCATACATCAAGTATGAGGTGAACTCGCTCCAGATTAAAGACTTCTTTAGTCACTCGCTCTATAAAGTCAAGACACTCTACTGCTTCCAACGGAAATGCTGTGCTTTCCTCTTCAGGACTGCTGTCTCGCCTCTCTCTTCGCCCTGCGCGTCTCTTCGCCTAACGAGGGGTCCGTGCTCTTGGTGGTGTCCTCCTCACAGAGTCCATTTCCGCCAGAACTTCCCTCTCTACCGACAAGTTGTGTGAT
>NC_046658.1:9198417-9200505 GCF_010883055.1 Belonocnema kinseyi
GGCCGCCGTCGACCACCGGGTCTTGCACCCGATCGGAATCAACGGTGAGATCTTTCATCACTTAGGGTATATTGTTTTTCGCAACACCCACCATGTTTGGTTTTATTACGGGGTTCCTTCCCCTAGGTGTTCCTCTTAGTCCCTCTCCTCTTCCTTCTTTGCCTGTCTGGCTTGGGAGGTCGAAGTCATTAGAAGAGAGATAAAGCCCTACCGCGACGACAATGCGGGAACACCCTTTGGTAGGGAGATAGGTAGATAGATAGGTAGATAGGTAGATAGATAGATGAATAGATAGACAGGTACATAGGTAGGTAGGTAAATAGGCAGATAGACAGGTAGGCAGGTAGGTAGATAGGTATATATTTTTTTGTATGAGCAGGGGAAATCTTCAAAAGACACCCAGCTACATGCTGAGTAGTGTCGGATTTTTACCGACTAAAACCCCTCCTCCCTACGTCGTTGGTTATAGACGTACTTTGTCGAAAGACGACACCTCCTTAACATAGCCTCGCGGCTCACTCCATGCGAAAAACCTTTACGGTTTTCTCTTCGCTGTAGGAGGTGGGCGTGGAGCCACCTTTTCCCTACACTGCGCTGCCTTGTGGCCCTCCAGACCGCATCTGTGGCAGTTGCCGCTGCGGTCTTCTCCGGTACATTCCCTGGCAATGTGCCCGGGATTGTGGCATCGGTAACACCGGATGGCGGCATTATGCGCCTTCACCCGGCAGTACAACCACCCGATCTTTATTCCGCCAGTCACCTCCAGCCTTCTGGCAGGGACTGCATCCAGCTCAACGAAAGCCAGGACACAACCTCTGTTGTTTCTCTTTGTCAGGTTGATCATAGGAGGAGCACCAATGCGCTCCCGTAAAACCGCCTTCAAAGCTTCTTCAACATCTACAACCTCGGTAGTTTTCACGAGGTCGTAAAGCATGATTTTGGCTCTTTGCACGAGATGACGAACGCCACCGCTATCTCCAAGAGCCCCTGAGAGAGCCGTTCCAAACCGCTCTCTGTCCTCCTTTTTGGCTTTGAGTTCTATGAGCACATCGCCAGTTCTTGTCTGTCTGATGGATTTAACAGACACACCATGGTCGTCAGACATAACGTTCGCCTGAACTTCCTTCAGCACATCCGCATATTTTTTCCCAGCAGCAGGCTTGATGGCAATAGCCTCCCTGGGAATTTTCCTCCTTTTCCGCCTTTTTGGTCGACAGGGTTCCTTCTCCCGTTCTGGATCCTTTTTGGACGTTTCCTCCATTTTTAGTCCGTCAGATTTTGGCGGCTGTTTCTTTTTTCTCCTCATACTTGGGGCCTCGGTCCACTCACCCTCAACCTGTGTTTTGGACTTCATCGGGGCCGGGATTTTCCCAGATACCCCTGAGGTCGACGGTGTCGGCTCCCTTGCCGCTCCCTTGAGCTGCTGATCTTCCAAGAGACTTTGGCATTTCGCCTTCAGGTTACAAACCTGAAGACGCAGTCGCACATTCTCTTCCAAGACCTCCGCCATTACCGCCTCTTTGGAGCCATCGCCGATTTTCTGCAAGCAGCTTTTAAGCTCCATTAGACGTGCTATCTCCACTTCGTATGTCAGAAAACTGCTGATTTCGCAGATATCCTTTTTAGGCTTGTAGGCCACCCTCAGAAGTTTCTCCATTTTTATGACTTGGTGAGTCACTCTCTCAATAAACTCCTGGCAGGCTTCTGCATTTACCTTCGTCGCGGATCTTTCCACTTCAGGAGTGCTACACACGTGCTACACACTTCGCTAATATCAGAAATTAAAGGCTGAATATTGTATAAAAACAACGCGCCTCGAAATAATCAACATTCTGTTGAATGTGGGCTTTTAATTCTTCAAAGGATTCCCACTTTTTTCATTTTAATCCATGCCTGAATTGCTTTCTTCTGTGTTGTAGCTCCTGATATTCATCGTTTCTATTGTCACACTTTTGGTCATATCCCCGTTTTATACATTGTATGTATAGTGTACAAAAATATTGGCTAAAAATTTTTGCAGTATGATAATCGATTAATATTATGCACAAGATAAAAAGATAAGTTATAGAATTGAAATGTAGTTAAAAA
>NC_046658.1:9200605-9239418 GCF_010883055.1 Belonocnema kinseyi
GATACATGGTTAAATTGTTCAATATACTGATGGATTTTTTATTTCAGGGAAATGAAATAATAGAATTTAAGAAGAGTAGTGAAAGTCAAACAGATCAGATCACTTCTCGTAAAATTTGAGTTCGAGGAACATTTCATATAAAATTTGGCAAAGAATCATTTTTGGGTAATTGGTTCCACTGAATCCGAAAATAACGTTTGCAAGTCAAAATCTGGCCCGGAATGACCTGAATTCAAGATAACGACCATCCGGGCCTTTGAATATTACAATTCGTCCATGCTTGAAAATATTATTTCGAATTTTTTTCTTTCTAATAACATTTATTGTTCTGAATACAATCATTATTGCATTGTATTAATACATTATTAGTCTTTTAAAAGTATCAGCGAACCAAAACTTTGATATTAAAATTTTTCATAGTGTACAACACAAAAAGTGTGAGAAATGGTAGTGGAAGCAAAACATGTTTTCCTGAGAGAAATTCTCACGAGATGGGCATGTCTGCTCTCTAGGTTTATCGTGGGTAACTAAATTCAGCTACCAGATACAAAAGGATGTAAAATCATTTTACTGGAATGGGGAAACCTTTAAGAACTTTAGATTAAAGTTCTAAATTTTTTAGTTTTCGAATTATTTGCAAAAAACTGTTTTTTTATCTGATTAAAATCTTTCGCATTTTTTCACTTCAAATCGTGATAATTCGGAGGTGCTTAAAATTTTGTTTAAAAAAATAGAAAAAAGGTGCATTGTCATGTGATGCAACCGATGACGTTAAAAAAAGTTAGAAATATTTTATTTGAAAAATAGTTAATAATTTTTTGCCGATGCTTTG
This sequence comes from Belonocnema kinseyi, assembly GCF_010883055.1. Lineage (NCBI taxonomy): Eukaryota > Metazoa > Arthropoda > Insecta > Hymenoptera > Cynipidae > Belonocnema > Belonocnema kinseyi. The sequence continues at coordinate 9,201,438 of NC_046658.1, forward strand.
CATAAATCTTGCACAAACAGCTTCGATCGTTTCGAGAGTAGTAAATTTAGAGCAAACGAAAACTGGCATGAGGAAGCTTTTCAATAAGGTTTAAAGACGTTTTCTGGAAAGTTGGAGCTCATGTGAAATAGTAGTTAAACTGTTGATCTTTTAATTTTCTTGTGCGATCGATTATTTCCTTGTAGATTGCGGCTGGGTAGCAATCCGTTGATCTAGAGTTGGTAGATTGTTACTCTAGGGCAGAGTGAAACTCTACCTTAGAGCCCGCCAGATATTTTTAAATTGGAATACCATAAAATATGAACAATCATGATTTACAATCGTTCTTTTTTTCTCTCTTTGATAAAAGTATTAAATGTTCCCTTGTCTGGAAAAATGAACTTCATAAAAGTCTCAAAACTAAATAGTCTATACTTGTTTAGTTTCTTGTATCTCGCGTGACCTATCAGGCAAGTCAGCGAACGGTTTCTGGAGGAATACAGTTTAGAATTGAAGTAAATGGATATTTGTGTAGTGTTGATTCCTGGGCCAGCATGTTGTCAACGGAAAATTCGCAAACGCAAAAATTTTCTTGCTGTTTAAAGTTCGCGAAACCATGTTTTTTCAAGATTGCGATCAGCATATGATTCTGCGGGATAAAAGTTTAATTATAAATAAAAGATATTAAATTTTTTGCAATAATGTATGCACATCCTTCAAAATCTATGAAAATATATATGTTTGCAAGCTGAAAGCTTGTGGAAAATTTCAGCTCAAAATAGTAAATACTTTGACAGAAAATCTGTTTACTGTACAGCGATTGTCTGTTTTTTTAGATGCTGTACTTTTGAAGAAAAAAGAATGATTTAAAAGCTATGAAAATCTAGAATTTTAATCCCAAACATTTGGCGTATATAAAAAACTACTTAAATATTTTTGTTTGCAATGCAGTTGGTTAAAAAGGTCTGAAATTAAGAAAAGGTTTTTTTTTCTTGTAAACAAGTAAAATATTTTTGTTGATTTTCATCTTAGAAATTCTTGGTTCAAGTCCATGCACAGTTATCAGTTCTGTATGAATAAACACAAAGTCAATTGCTCCACGATAATTCGCAGAAGAGATCATTTTTAAAGTAAAAATTCTTGTTCTGCACTGCGAGAAAAAAAACTTTCAGAGGGAGGGCGAAATGATTATCGAGCGTGTTGGTCGCGTGGACATGCTTAGATGGAATGTAATGTCACATTAGGCAATCTCCGCGGCGGACCCTCGCAACGCGTCGGAGATTGCCGAAGTTCCAGTCGAGTGAACAGTGCGATCACGCGCCACTAGAATGAGGGAGGGGTGTGAGTCGTTTGCGACATCGGTCGATGCGAAAATGAATGAATGTGCAATGAATGACTATAAATAAATTATAAACGACGTTCTCACTTTTAAAAAATCAATGTATATTGTACCTCATCACTTTTAGAATTGTAAATTCCACATGGCAAAATTCGTAATAAATATATATATTTTCTAAATCGCCATGTACTGCAGGTACAATTTTCAAGGTAGAGAGCTCAAATTTGTCAAAAATGTAATTGGAGACTTTAACTATTTGCGATACAATTTTCGGAATGAGGAGTGAGTGAAGCAGTTTGCACGTGGGATGTTGTCGCGCTCAAATTGATTTAGCGTCTTCAAAATGCGGTAGGTGCAAAAATGTCGTGAGCAGAGCAAGATATCGAGACTTTTTCTTCAATTTGAGCCAACTGATTGCAAAATTAATGAAGTTATTTTGCTATTGAATGTGAACTGTATTTCATCGTTTTAAAGTTTCTTCAATTATGTTTGAAGTAAAGTGTATAAATCGAAAACTTGATTTCTTCGTTGAAGGCAGGTCATAACGTTGTATAAAAAATTGGAATGTAAAGGACGGAACTTTTTAAAGTGTTTTTATATTATTATTTATTGTAAGTAGAACGTATGTTTCTTTCAAGGTCAAATTCGTCTCCGCTTTCATTCCTTTGAATATTTATTTTACACGAAGAACATAAAGAACTTAAGGAGGAAACTCGGTGAGTCTCAAATTTTTGATAAGAATAAAGTGGAAATTTTATAATGGATAAGAAATGTAATTCCTTAACAATAATGCAGAAAATAAATGAATATATAAAGACACATACCTGAAGTATATAAAGGTAATATATACAGATACAAAGATCAGTCTAACTATTTAATCTACGCCTCTTTGCCGCGAACTGCAATTCGTTTTCTCTTTCGTCTTCAGTCTAAATCAAAGGAGACGATATCTCGGGTAATGGAAATCTCGATACACATTTCTATCAACATTAATACGGAGAGTTGAAAACAGTAAGAAATTACTGAAGTACATTTCCACAAAACGTTCCGATCTGTTAATACAAAATAATGAAGTTTTAATATTATACATATTTCTTCAAAGATGATTAAAGAAAATTTAAAAGCATTAAATACAGTTCACACTTTAATGGGAGAATAACATTATTAATTGTACAATTACAGAAAATAATAAACATGCCCTCACATTTGAATGTAATATTTTCGGAATTTAGATATAGCATGATTATGATAATAAAAAAACGACCTGTTCTACTAGTTATAAAAGAGAAATTTATTTATTTTTTTGTTTATTTATTCAGAATTCATGACTGCATCGACTGGAACCGCGATTTTGTAAGATAAAAATCAACGAAGTTAATATATGTGTTCACAAGAAAAAAAAAACTTTTCCTACTTTCAGCTCTATATTTAACCAAATTTATTCCGGAAAAAATATCCCGAGTAAAATTTTAGATCATAAACATATTTAGGATTCAAATTTCATACTTTAATAGCTTTAAAACATTTTTTCTGAAGAACGAGGTGTGTTCGAAAAGTAAGTTGACTTCAATTTTCGCGGGCTACGTACATTCAAGTTTTAAATTTTTTGTTTTTTTGTGTTGGTACACTCGTCACGATCATATGTTCATAGTTTTGACTATATAGCTCGTGTTGTTTTTCTGGCAGAGGCGTAAAAGGTTAGAAGAGTTTGGTGTGCTCGGCGACTTTCATCTTTCGAAAAAATGGAGCAAAGAGTTTGCATTAAATTTTGTGTGAAAAATGAAATCCACTATTCTAAAACCCATGCCATGCTATCTTTTCGGACGCTTTGGGCATGAGACGTGTGTCAGCGTCACGATTCATCGTTGCTTGCGAAAGATTTTCTGACCAAAAACAGCACCACAGTCATGCATCAGCCTCCATATTCATCGGATTTGGCCCCCAGTAACTTTTTTCTTATCCCAGAACTGAAGAGACCCATGAAAGGACATCGATTTTCAACGATTGAGGAGATAAAAACTGCATCGCTGAAAGAACTCAAGGCTATACCACAAAATGATTATCAGAAGTGCTTCGATGATTGGAAAAAGCGTTGGCACAAGTGTATTATATCTGAGGGGGATTACTTTGAAGGGGCAACATAAATATTGAGGAATAAATGAATATTTTTGAGAAAACTATAAAGTCACCTTATTTTTTTATCACACCTCGTACATCACCTGAAAAAACAGACAATCACTGAACAATAAATAGATTTTTGGCCAAAGTATTTATTATTTTGAGCTGAGATTTTGTACAAGCTTTCAGCTCACAAATTAGCACATTGTGTATTGAGGGCGTAAAGAAGGATGTTTTGAGAAGTGCGTACTTGCCGACCGAGGGAAGCGAGGTCAGCAGTCACACGAGGCAAAATAGCCTTATTACGCCCTTGATTCACAATATACTTTTTGTCCTAAACTCGGCGAAAACAAGCATTTGAAGCAGATAGAGGATTTTTGGTAATCTTCCCAATTTTAAATTATAAGTGAAAGGAAGAAATTGCGTATTTAGCAGAAGGGAGACTGCGGGGTCCAGCGATACAATTTTTCTAAAGACAAATATAATTTCCTTCGTCGGATGTAAAGTTTCATGCAACGGGCGTAAAATTTTATGCAGCGGGCGTAAAGTTGCATGTAGGTTGTGTAAACTTTCATGTCAGCGAGGCGGCGGTGAACGCATATGCGAACGTTGCTCGGCTGACAGTGGCCACATTACACCTGCTTGACGTGCATGCAATAGCGCGTTTTCAAGGGTGCGAAAAAAATATGTTACGTGGTCGTTCGCGTCCCCAAGAACAGTATTATCACAATAACTTCTGGGGGTGAAAAAACACCTGGTGGTGCCCATGATACAACGAACTACGACACGACTCGTCAGTCCCCAAACCTGAAGTTTGACTCACAGGAGCACCCTCACCCTGGTAATAATCAACATACCCAAAGGGGCCACCCCTGAAGCAAATCCACTTCCTGTGGAAAACTCACCCTTGGACAATATCAAGGCTATGTAGGAAACAACGCTCTTAAAAAAATATCCAGCAGACTGCAGGAAACCCACCCCTTGTAGACAACAAAGGCTCTGTGGGTAATTTACCGATTACTGCCATTCCAATTCCATTCCAATGCTAGTCCTTTCAGTTGGGAACTTCATTACAATTTCAGTAAAATTCATTTCATGATTTTTTAAATACAAATTTTATAAACAAATGCATAGATAAGGCATTTTTTGAACGAAAAATTGGTTTTTTTTCGATGACAACTTTTTTAATTAGGAATTTCATGATAATTTTAGAAAAAAATCATAATTTATTGATCAATTTTATGACTTTTTAAAGCAATTCTAATAAACAAATGTCCAGCTTCGGTTTCCAGTACCGATAGAGGATACACGGTGTTTTTCGAATGCGATCATTTTTTGGCTAAGGAGAAGTGAAAAGTTGCGTGAGTTCGGTGAGGTTGTGGTGAGTAAGACTGCTGGGGTGAAAGTGCAAGTGTAAATGAAGGGAGTGATAGAAAGTGAAAATTTAACCGGAAAATAAAGAAATTGGCGAAAGTTGATTTTGAGGTTAGGTTCGCTTGGGTGATATACTGGGTTTCTTGGCAGTAATTAGGAGTTCGAAGGGTAAGCAGGGAAAAGAAAGTAAATAGATACAAATTGTCAAAAGAAATCAGTGTAGGAGGGCGAATTTTTGGAGAAAGTTTTTAAAGTTCTGGGGAGGATAGAAAGTGACTGCGGAGGTCGAGGTGAGGCTAAAGGTCAGTTAAAAGGATAGAATCGTGTCGGTTATATGCAGTCCACAACGTGATTTCGGAAGAAGGCAGAGCGAGTTAAGTGAGAAGAGTTTAACTAATAGGGATAGCGATAGCAAAGAGAGAGAAGGTAGCGGCGTAGATGAGACAAGCAGTGAGGAAAGTACAGATGAGACGTTTACTATGCCCTTGCATCTCGTAGCAACAGCAGAATCGAGACGAGGAATGGGGCATAGGCACGGGAGGCCCACTAATTTGCAAAGGCTTGGATCGAAATCGGGAAACTCGGGGTCGCGGGATTTGTTGCATAGGTGGCAACAGTCGGCGAGCGCGATTAGCAGCGAGAGCGTCAATAGCGAAGAGGAAAAACTGGGGATGATAAAAGGAAAAGAGAGCGGGTGGGCGAAGAAGCGGAGAGTGGAAATGACTTTCAGAAGGTAAAGACAAACAAAAGAACGCCGGAGATAAATAGGGATGAAGGGGATATGTTCGTAAAGCTAGAAGTCCTTATAAAAGATTTTAAAGAGTAGACTTGCGGAAGATTAGATGACACATGCGAAAAACTGACTGATATGAAGAGACAAGGGGAAGAGGTAAAAGACGAGGTAAGAAAAGTGAGACAAAAGTGGGAAGAATGGGATCAATTATGGAAAGGAGAGAAAGAAAAGGTGTGGAATAAATTGGAAAGTATAGAAAATAGGCAGAGAAAATGAGGAGGTTCGGAAGTCATAGTGGAAGGGATAAGAAGATTAGGAGGGAATAAAAAAGGCAAAGAATGTACGTTTTTGATAAAAGGGGATATTTCGGGTTTCTCCCGTGTAAAAAATTACGAATTGTTTGCCGACGTTTCGTGAGCATTGCAGTTTACATCTTCAGGGCTGACCTAAAACTGAGGTATCAGGTCATGTTGTCCAGCATGTGATTGGCCAGAGCGCCCCACTTTGTCAAGTCTTTTTTAAAAAATCCGGGAGAACGGAAAGCCAAATCGGATTGGTATTATATCCATTCTCCCTATTGATGTTATCAGGGTGTTTTAAGATTTCGATTGCTTCTCTATATTTTTTTGGAAATTTCTTGTTTGTTTTTGCAATGACTGTTGCTTCATCAAATAAAATGTTATGTCCTGTTTCGATATGATGTTCAGCTAGTACTGATTGCGTGAAATGTTTTAGCCTGACTTTACTCTCATGTTTAATACTCTGCCTCACCGCTCTCCCGGTTTCTCCAATATAGACTTTGCCACAAGAACAAGGGATTTTATATACTCCTTGATCACTGAGGGGTGCCTTTTTATCTTTAGGGTTAGTTAGTAATTGTGCTATTTTCGCAGGTGATTTAGATATGGTTTGGGTGTTGTGTGTTTGATGCGAATTCTTCCTATTTGTTCTGCGACACCTTGGATGTAGGGTAGGGTGGTGGTCATTTTTCTCTCTCTTTCTTTCGTAGGTTGTGTTGACTTGCTTTTTTGAGTGTGTTTTCTTATTTCTTTATCAATTTTTTTGTGTAATCGTTCAGTATTAGGATTTGTTTAATGTTTTGTAATTCCTTTTGTACGTTATCTTTATCTGTTATGGAGACAGCTCTGTATACAAGGAAGTTGATGACCAATTGTTTTTGAGATGGGTGATGTTGGGAGGAGGCATGTAGGTATCTGTTTGTAATGGTGTATTTTCTGTAAACTTCATGTCCTAATGTGTTGTCAGATTTTTTGTAAACTAATACGTCCAAGAAAGCCAATTTCCCGTTTTGTTCTATTTCCATGGTGAACTGGATATTAGGATGTAATTGATTGATAAAATCGAAAACCGTATTTAGTTCATCTCATCCATGTCGCCAGATGAAAAATATGTCATCAACGCAACGGAACCAGAATTCTGATTTAAGTTTGGCTTGGTTTAAGATTTTAGTTTCTACATGTTCCATAAAGACATTGACTATTACAGGTGAGATTGGGGATCCCATTGCTGCTCCTGAGGTTTGTTCGTAGAATTGGTTATTGGACAAGAATTAAGTATTATTGAGACAGTGCTCTATCAAAGGTAAGAGCTCGGAAGGGAAGTTTGTGAAAGATTTAATAATATCAATTGTATCCGAGATTGGTACTTTCGTAAAGAGATACTATGTCGAAACTCACTATCATGTCTTGGGGTGGAATGTGAATCAGTTATATCTTTTTAATAAAGTCAAATGAGTTTTGGACGTAAGTGATGGAGTTTCCTGTAAAAGGATTTAGTTTTGCAGCGAGGAAGCGTGCTAGGTTGTAAGTTGGTGAGTTTATTGCGTCGACGATCGGTCTGAGTGGAATGTTCTCTTTGTGGATTTTTGGAAGCCCGTAAAGTCTTGGAGAGATGGGATTAGTAGGTATTAAGTTAGATATTGTTTGGCTGTCAAGTTTAGAGTCTTTGAGAAGAGTTTTTGTTTTACTTACTATTGTTTTTGTGGGGTGCTTTTTAAGTTTTTTGTATGCATCGTCAGTTAGAAGGTCCATGATTTTGTTGTTATAGTCTTCTTCATTCATTATTACTGTTGTCTTGCCTTTGTCTGCGGGTAATATTATAATTTCTTTATTTTGATTGAGTTCTTTAATCGTATACAAACAGATACCTACATGCCTCCTCCCACCATCACTCATCTCAAAAACAATCGGTCATCAACTCCCTTGTATACAAAGCTGACTCCATAACAAATAAAGATAACTTACAAAAGGAATTACAAAACGTTAAAAAAATCCTAATAAAGAACGATTACACAAACAAAAAAATTGATAAGGCAATAAGAAAACACTCAAAAAAGCAAGTCAATACAACCTACGAAAGAAAGAGAGAGAGAAAAATGGCCACCAACCTACCCTACATACAAGGTGTCACAGAGCAAATAGGAAGAATTCTCAACAAACACAACACCCAAACCATATTTAAACCACCTGCGGAAATAGGACAACTACTAAATAACCCTAAAGATAAAAAGGCACCCCTCAGTGATCCAGGAGTATATAAAATCCCTTGTTCTTGTGGCAAAGTCTATATTAGAGAAACCGGGAGAGCGGTGAGCCAGCGTATTAAGGAACATGAGAGTACAGTCAGGCTAAAACATTTCACGCAGTCAGCACTAGCTGAACTTCATATCGAAACAGGACATAATATTATCTTTGAGGAAACAACAGTCATTGCAAAAACGCATAACAAATTTCCAAGAAAACATTGAGAAGCAATCGAAATCTTGAAACACCCTAATAACATCAATAGGGACGTACTCCCGGATTAAAAAAAAAGACTTCATTGGCCAATCAAGTTCGACCAGTCCCCACTGTGGGGCGTTCTGGTCAATCACAGACATAGTAGAGAGTATAACTAAGAACAACATGACCTGATACCTCAGTTTCAGGTCAGCCCTGAAGATGTGAACTGCAATGTTCACGAAACGTCGGCAAAGAATTCGTAGTTTTTTACACAAATGAAACCCGAAATATCTCTTTTTATCAAAATGAATCATCGTGAAAGGATAAAATCTATTATTAATGTATGTTTTTAATGAACTTGGGGAGTGAGCAGGACAAATATAAAGTTATGTAGAAAATGAAGTTGTAAAAGTGTAAAAGTAATAGGGTAAGAATTGGCAGAGAAAGGATATGCGTCAACGGTGAGATATGGATTTAGGACGATGAACTGAGGGAGGGTAGGAAACGAATAGTGAATGAAGGGATAGGAGGGGATTTGAATGTATGGACCGGGGAACAAGGGGAGAAGTTTGGGATAGAGAAAAGGAGGTGTTTATAAGAAAATCGAAACAAAAGGAAACGGATCGGGAGGGTAGTAGGCTACTGAAGATACTGCGTGAGGCGGGATGGTTGATTTGTAACGGAAATACAAGAGGAGATAAAGAAGGCGAATATACGTACGCGGGTATAGAGGACACCGTGAGAGATTACATTCTGGTAGAAGAAAGAATAAGGAGGGCGATGGTTAGATTGGAAGTGGGCAACGCGATAGGCTCAGAACACTTTCCGGTAATCGCGACAATGAGATGTGGTGGCTCAAAAGGCGTTAGAGGGAAGAGGAAAGAAGAGAGAAAATAAAATGGAAATTTGGGCGGAAGAAAAGTTGAGAGAATTTAGAAAAAAAGTAGAAGGTAGGGTCCACAACCCGTAACGTTCCTGAATGTTTAAGGTACTGTCGAACATCTTCGTTAGCGATAAAACCAGCTATCCCTTAATCCTCAGTGATCCCTGAATCAACGAAGAAATGGCAGTTTATGATCGACTCAGAAAATGTGTCAACCATTTCGATCGTAAACTTCATCGGAATACCCATCCAAACTCATACAGCTTAGCATACTAAAATCGAACTCACAATTACCCAATCCTTTCGACTAAGTCCTTACCCCTGCTCAGAAGAAAAACGCAAGCTTATCTGGGACTTACCCAATCAAATAATTGAGCTTTTGAATTTTCCTTATAGTTCCCCAGTAGTCATCGTAATTATGTAAAAATGGTAAACCCCGTTTATGAGTCGTCAACCGCCGCTTAAATGCAATTACTTTCGATACATCTCAGGAGTTACCACACATCCACGATGCTCTTAAAGGATAGGAAATGCCCGCATTTTTCTACTGTCGACGTGCGTAATGGCTATCGGCAAGTCCCGATGGAAGCATGTTCAAAAAAATATACTGCTTTCGGTACCTATAAATTTAAGGTTTACCTTTTAACGTAAAAAATACACGCAGCACGTTTCAACGACTAATTTCCCAAACTGCCCTTGCTAGATCCATAATAAAATTTTCATTGTTTACTTAGATGACACCTTCATCTATTTTCAAACCTGGGAAGAACATAATCGTGGTGATCTTATTTTGGAACATCTTAATATACACAGTCTCAAGTGTTCGCTAGAAAAAACTGCTTCGTCAAAACATCAACTTCCCTTGCAGCGAATACACGAATGCCGTACCTTTGAGAACCTCAGCTAGTTATTTAAATAACTAGCTGCTGGCCAATCAATTGTGTCTCTACGTCCTATCGACCGATCAATAGATACTGTATCTAAATTAAAGGAAGCGCGAACTTCTCGTTCGCAGTGAGGCGGAACGCCATCCTGTTGAAAGCATGTGTCATTATGAAACATAATAATAACAAACCGTTTCGAAAGGAGGCTCCAAGTTTTTCTATACTAAATGCTTTTTGTACTTTACAATCTATTGTTACCATGGAGCGCAAGAAACTAATATTTTTTCTTAAAAATATAATGTATGATCTTTCTGTTATATAGGCATACGACAGCCGACAACTTATGGTAACTGTCTTCGTTTGTCTTTGGGGCGTACGGCTTTCCGCTTATCTTCTTTATAGAATTATAAAAATTGGTCGAGACAAGAGGTTTGATGATCGCCGCAGCAATGTAATTCGATTTGCTATTTTTTGGACTTTCCAGGTTAGTGAATGTGGATTTAAACAGTATATTTAAGTTAAATCTAGGCAATTTAATAGGAAAAGACTCTAAAGTAGAAACAAAGCTAATATAGTAGTTATGCTAATAGCGCAAAAAGTAGAAATGTTGATTTAAGTATGGGGCTTCCTCAGAGATGTGTCCGTAGACTACTCCTTTTATTTAATATATTTTTTGCAACATCCACATCGAGAGTCAACACTTCCATGCCTCTAAATGATATACGTAGTGATTAAATTGAGCAAACTGTGCAAGAATAATAGTGGCGCATGGGCAATTTAAAACATATTTGCACTAGACTTTCGTTTGTAGCACGTGTTTGGTTCTTACCTAGCCCTAAATCGAAATTTACTGAAATGTAAAACTCGGGGCAGTGTCGCCGTGTTCCGTGAAGCATGGTATAAACAGACGTGCGTACCTGAATGAGAATTCGACGCAGAGTTATTGAAGAAAGCGCCGAGGTGGGGTTAGCTTTAGAACGAGAAAAATAACATTATTCTTTCTAATCGTTACAATTTTTCATTCATTATTCTCAGACGTAAAAAAACTTGGAATCGAACATTTCTCCATTATTTTCATTAACATCATCGGCTAGTAATTGTGTTGTACTTTCAAAGAATATGGGTTCTACTAATAACCTCAATACAAGAAAGGACGAAGCTTATTAGACAAAAAAGTGTGCCTGATAACAGTAACGGTACGTCACTGAAATGCGAGAATTTGGCTGAAATCTACCATTCGGGATCGGAAATATGGTGAAAAAGTGCAAAAAACTCTAATCCCTATTCGAAAACGGTTGGTATAAAAAGCAGCGTTCTTATTTATAAAATTAAAAAATGAACAATAAAGACGGACTTGCATGTTGGTGGAGGCAGTGAGAAAGAGTCCTTTAAAGAGAAGCGGTAGGATTAAGAGATGACGTAAAGAGAACGTTGGCGTCGGTAAGAAAAGAAAAAAAGGATAAAAAAAGGAGATGGAAGAAGATATTAGGATGTGGAAGGAAAAGGCGGAAAAAGGCTGAAAACGGTGGAGGAGAGTTCGGGAATAGAAGTAGTAGACAGGAGGGAAGGTGAGAAGCAAGGTATTCGGGAGATGGTGGAGATTATGGTAGAAGAAAAAGAAGGAGAGCATAGGAATAAAAAAGGAGGAGAGAGTGGATAGGGAAAGAATAAGGGCATTGGAGTTGTGGATGGAGAGAAAAGAGAAGGCAGATAGGAGAAATAATATAGTAATAAGAGGATTGAAGCTAAAAAGCGGGAAGAAAGAGAGGGGTTGGCAGCGCTGCTACAGAGCTTAGGGTTGGTTAAAGGCAAGGTAGGAAAAGTTAGGATGGAGGGGAGAAAGGACAATGAAGTAACGGTGATGGAATTGGAGAGCTGGGAAGGAAAATGGGAGGTAATGCGTAACAAAAATAAGATAAAGGACAAGAAGATTAGGAAGGTGAGAAGTGAAGGGAGACCGGCGAAGGTAGGGTATCGGAAAATAAAAAAAGACGAGAAAATGTGGGTATGGGACAAGGAGAAGGAGGTGTTAAAGGAAGTGCAGGGGAACTTGTTTCGTGGGAAGTAGGGGATGGGAGTAAAGCAGTTTGGAGGAGTGTTAAAGGTGCTGTACTGGAACGTAGCAGGGGTAAAGAAGAAGGATGAGGATTTTTCGAGGTATATTCATGAATTTGATGTGGTTGGACTCGTCGAGACGTGGGTAGCGAGAAAAAAATGGGATAGAGTAGAGCGAAAGTTGCCAAAGGGGTATAGGTGGACGCTACAGGAGGCCATCATACTAAAGAAGAAAGGAATGGGTAGTGGAAGAATTATAACATAGGTTATGGATGGATTAGAGAAAGAAGTTAATGGAGAGGGAGAGGAGGAGTAGGGCGTGCAAATTAGGACTGTCAAGATAGCAGGGGCAATTTATAAGTTTGTGACTGTGTACAATAAGGATGGGATGGAAAGGATTAAAGAAAGGGTGAAAAACTTACTAGGAGAGAGAGATGAGGGTATGGTGGTACTGGGGGGAGACTTTAATGCGAGAATTGGGGGAAAGGGGTCTGTACCGGGAAGTGGAGAGCTTCGAAAAAAATCGAACGATAAGACAATAAATAAAGAAGCGGAGATTCTAAGAGACTGGATGGAGGACAGATGCTGGGCGGTAGCGAATGCTATGGTAAAAGACGAAGAGAGAGAATACACATATGTGAGTAAGATGGTTGTATCGGTGATTGACTAAGCGATTATGAACATGCAAGGATGGGAGGAGATAAAGAAGTTCGCAGTGGAAGGGACTGTGGATTCAGACTATCAGCCATTAAGTTTCTGGATACAGGGGGAGAATGGCGAAAGACAGGGTGGGGAAAAAGGATCGTTATGGGAGAGGGTCTCGTGGACGAGAGAGGCAATAGTGAAGTATCAGGAGCAGTTGGATAACGTAAGCTTTGAGGGGGAGTCTGTGCACGAGATATGGGAGGATCTAAAAGAGAAAGTGAAATGTTGTGTGCAAAAGAAGGTATTTAGGAAGAAGAAGAAAGTAATGGTGAAGTCGTGATGGGATATAAAATATAAAATGATGAAGAGAAAGGTGAAAAAGAAGTACGGGAAGTGGAAGAAAGGAACCGCGAAAAAAGAGGAGTAAGTAGACATGAGGCAGGAGTTTAGGGCGATATGTAAGAAGAAAGAGCAGGAAAAGGAAGAAGAGCTGGAAGAGGAGTTGAGAAGTATTATGACAGAAGGGCACGTGTCGAAGATAATGAATAGGTTTAGGAAACGTAGCGTGGGGATAAGTGAGAAGATAGGGAGCGAGGATTGGAGGAAATTTTTTAAGGATTCATTTCAGGGATCAGGTACACGAAAGAGAGATGAGGGGATTAGAAGAACCAGGGAGGTAGATGAAGAGGAGCTGAATGATGAGGAGATAGAAAAAGCAGATAAGGAAGTTGAAAAAATCGAAGGCAGCAGGGTTGGGCAGAGTAGAAAACGAAGCGTGGCTGTTTGGCACACAAGAAGTATGGCAGAGTCTGAAGGGCGTAGTGAAAAAAGTATGGAGGGGGGAGAGGTTCCCAAGAGGATGAAGGGAGGGGTTGATCGTACCACTGTATAAGAAAGGGGATAGGGATAGGTAGGAAAATTAGAGGAATTACACTAATGAACACTGTATACAAAATATACGCAATGGTGTTGGCAGATAGGCTGCGCAAGGATGTTGAGAGGAAAGGAATATTGCTGGAGACGCAGGCGGGCTTTAGGGAGGGCAGGAGTACGATTGACAATATTTACGTTCTGCAGTACGTGGTGGATATAGAACTAAGCTAAAAAGGTGCCAAAGTGTACGCGTTTTTTGTACATCTATAGGGCGCGTTCCCTTCGGTATATAGGGGCAGGTTTTGGGAGGCAATGGAAGAGAGGGGAGTGAAATCGGGCTTGATCGAGAGGGTAAGCCCACAAAGCCCAACGCTTTGTGCAATTTTGATCGCGGATATTGAAAGCAAGCTAGCGGCCGGAGTGGTAGGAGGAGCCAGGATATGGTCACTTACATATGCAGATGACGTAATGCTGCTAGCAACGAGCGAAGAGGCTTTAAAGGAGATGATGAAAAAGTTGACAAGATACTTGGACAAAAATAGGTTCGATTTAAATGGGATCAAGTTAAAGGTTATGGTGTTCAGGTAAGGAGGTGGGAGAGAGAAAGGAGGGGAGTGCAAGTGGAAGTGAAAAGCGGTGCAGGAGGTAAAAGAGTTTGTGAACCTGGACTTCCAGTTTCGAAGTAATGGGGAAGTCGATGGTCATATAAAAGAGAGGGTGAGAAGGGCAACTATGATGATGAGGTGCTGGGAAAGAGGTTGTTTGCAGATGATTTTGTAAGGAGAATGGAATTCTTTGATTCGCTAGAGATCAGTGTCTTATTTTACGGAGTGGAGATGTGTGGGTGAAAGGTAAGTGAGGAGATAAATAGGATACAGAAGAGGGGGAAAGTAAGCTGGTTAGGAGCAGATGGATGAAGTGAGAAGGATGCACGAGGAAGGAAGGTATGTGAGTTGCTTCAAAAGAATGGCATGGAGAAAGAGAAGGCAGAAGGAGAGGAGAGAATAATTGAGTTAAGGTTTAAAGGGAACTATATGTGGATTATGCCAAGGGAGAGAGCGCAATATTTGTGTGAGAAAGTAGAGCAAGGAAGTCAGGAAATTACAACGAGAATGAGATGCGGTTGAATGGAGAATTATAATAGGTTCTGGTTTTCCAAAGAGGATAGAACGTGTAAATTGTGCGAGAAGGGGGATGCAAAAGTTGAGCACTGGTTGGAGGAATGTAAAGAGATGGGTAAAATAGAGAAGAAGAGAAGGAAGGATTATAAATAAGAGAGGAAGTAGATGTAAGTAAACTGTAAATATTGTAAATAGTAGTTAAGTATTAGGCATTAACCGCGAAGAGAGACTGGTAATGCGAGGCATAGCAAGGAAAGAGAGACATGAGTGCAAGGCGAGGCGCAGCGAGGAACATTATAATATAGGAGCGAGCGGATTAGTTATAAGGTGTGGGTGGATGGTAATTTGTAAAAGATAGCTGTAAGCAAAGTCTATAAAAAATGGAAGTGTAAGCAAGTCAATTTTTTAAGGCCAGCAGGCCGAAAAATAAATGTTTATCTGTATATAATCATAAAGTATTACCCTCGAATGTAAAAATATCAATTTGATTAACAAGGAAAGGTCTCCAGCCCGAACTCAACAAACTTTGATGATTGAAATATATGTTGTAGAGTATGCAAAAAATAAGAGACACGTATTTTTTTAATCGGCTGATTTTCACTTGTAAGGGGTTAAAACCACCCCTAAAGTTAATAAAAAAAGCGTTTTTCTAAATATCTCTGCTTAAAATGAATATTTCTTATAAAAAGATGAACTGATCCATGATGTTTTGAACAGAAATGGTGTCTGCCCCTATTTTTTAGGTGTGGAAAACATATTTTTTTAGCATAATTTCATAACAAAATGTTTGAAACTACTAAAAAATTTGAAAAAATATTTATATTTTATTAATGATCAACTATAATCGATGTCTTTCATTATTTTCATAAATATTATCCCTTAGGGGGTTGAACCATCCCTAACACAAAGTAACAATAAGTATGTACTTTTATCCATAAAACTTCGTTGAAAGTTTGTTATGTCTATATAATTATGTATGATCATGTATAATTATATATAAGCATACATAATTTCATGAAAATATTATATGAAATATAAATTACATGAAAATAAATGTATAAGTCATTTAAAAATAGTAGCTTTGCAACTCCGAACCCCAAACCCCCTTAACAACAGATATGCTGAAGACCTGTACTTTTGAACCAAACAACTCCATACCTCAAAATTTCTAAACAGGACAATTCTATGTCGTGAAGCTGTTTTATAATTTTGATAAAAGTATTTTTAATTTATTATTTTAAATGATTTTAAATCAATATTTTAAAAAATAATATTTAAATATAGTTATAATCTGCAATTTCTTATTGTTAGCTTTTGCTATAGTACATTCTTGCACCAACCACATCGTACAATTGCAATATTTGGGCACTCTTCAAATTCAAAATTTGTTCCACAAGATTCTGCAAAACTGAAATCTAAAGGACTAGTGTGTTTCTTCGAGCATTTTATTCCGTACACTTCACCGAAAAAAATATGCAGCTATCTTAGTTCAATAATACCTCAGACCAATACGCTTCGCATAAATTAAAACTCTGTAGGTAAAAAAGTGAAACTGGATCTCTTCATTTAATTTTTTATTTTATCGGTTTGAGTATAGAACCGACGCTATAGCAATATCGAACTACATCGATTAAGTATTGACAGAAAGCAGTTCTTTATGTAGAACTCGCAACATTCATAAGTTGAATATCAGCTGTTCTAAAGCATCGAGACATACACTGTTCCACTTTTGTATCGGGTACGTAACGAAATCTGAATCACAATGCGTCGGTAAGACAGAATTTTTACGATTAAAAATACTGGACACGCTTCGTTTAAACAACGAGTAGCTGTGTTTCTAAAAGCGCGAAAACGGAGAAGCTCCACGTATGAAATGCTCGGATTGAAGTATCAAACGGCGCTAGGTGGGGCAAAGCGAAACCCGACCCGTTCAATGTCTTCATACGCGAACGCTCAGCGTCTAAACAGAAGTGCGTCGATATAGGTATACTCGCTACGCTTGGCTCCATTCAACTCGGTTGTTTCGAATAACGACGAACAGTGAGAATCGAACCAATGTGCAACGTAGGATCTTCGCGTGAGCAGTGCGCTGAGTTGAGGCGCCAGACAATATGTGCTGGGAAATATGAAATACTAATTATTTAAATATCAAATCCCGCGTGCTCTTAAATTTAAACGGCGCACGTCAATAATTAAAGTAACAAACATCCTTCATACAATAAAGTGCGAGAGTCAAGGATAATGAGCGGTAAAAGTTACGGTAATGCTATAATGAGATAATTGCAGATATAGAACACTATCGTATCAATCAAGGAACGCCAGCTGATCGAATGAAGTCAGATTTATATTTTATACGCAACTTATCTCGTACGTACTAGTATCCGTACGTGATCCGTTGCAAACATAGATTATAATAATTATACACTTGCAGTATATACAAAATTGATTGGTTTTACTTCTTAATTTTAATATTACAACAAAAATCGTTTTGCGTTAAAAGTCGACAAACATTAAAATATACAAATAGGTGCGTCTGAATAATTTAAAGTAAAATTTATTCTTCTATTATTTTACATTTTTTATTATTATGAGCTTTTCGCGTGAAATAGCGATTATATTTATGATGTGTTAAAACTATTGTTTATGAACGTCTGAAATAGTTACCTTTTTTAAAGGTGTATAACTTATCAATATTTAACTGATTGAAATGTAAAATAAAACTGCCTTTTTAATTTTATATTATTTTATAGGTAAGTAAAAAAATTATAAGCATATTTATGAATATCATTATTTCTTTTTATTTATCATTAATTGTCGTATGATATAGCTGTATAATAAATAGTAACTTCCGTTTACGAATTTGTCTCCCTCTCGTACCCCAAATTAAATAAAGCATTCGAAATTTAGATTGTGGTTCTTCTATCCATGTAGGATACAATTTGTCGTAACAATGTTAATTCTGCAGTAAATAATTGCAAGCACTATTTTTTATTAGTTCTTGATAAATAACTTTGTTTATAATGGTTGATAAAAAATATTCTAGAATACGTTTTCTGTTTTACATACAATTCTGAACAAATTGAGACTAGTCAGATTTGAGCAATTAAAAGTTTGCAAAAGTTATAAACAAAAAAAGATTTTTTACACTAATAAATTCAGTAATGAAAAAATAAGTTTATATCCACGAAGATTTGTTAAAACGAAGGTAATGTGTACAAAAAAAAACTTCAATCAAGCCCAGTGCTGTGGGTGCAATTATTTATGCAAAATTAAGTTTTTACGTTTCAGTTGAAAAATTAAGTAACTCCTAAACTAATATTCACTAAATAGTTATCCACGCCTCAAATTATAAATAATATTATAAACAATCATATGCCGGTAAAATTGTTTGTGTACAAAAATTTCTACTACTTTTATGACAGAAAATGTGTTCTATAAAGTCGTAAAACTCGAATAACTTTAATAAAAAATAAAAGTTAATAATTTCATTCGTGTTCTTCAAACGATTTTTTATTATCTACTACATTTGTTTAGAACTTTTTAATCATTGTAACCTGAAAATTACAACTTTATACCAGATTTTGAGGTTGATCTGATGAAAAATACTATTCTAACCTGTTGCGAGAGGTGTTTTTGTTCCATGTCTGATATTTTTTCGCGGGAATATAACCTCGAGCAAGGTAGAAAACCACCTCGCGCCTAGCCGCCGCCACCTAGAAAGTGGAGGGAAAGATAGACAATCGAGTGCTTTCTCGCATCGATCGTCGTTTCTCGATATTATTTTTCAAATCGTAATCGCGATAAAATAATACATTATCTTTATTGTAAATGAAAATGAAATCATTCTTTTTTTTAAATTTGTGGTACGAGAGGGAGACAAATTTGTAAACAAAAGTTACTATTTATTATACAGCTATCTCATACGACACTGATAAATAAAAAGAAATAATTTTTATTATTGATGTAGGTTTTTTTGACCAGGGAAATTAATTAATAGTTTAAGATGTTAATTTTGTTTTTCTACTTGTTCATGATCAATATTATTAAGATATTGATTAATTTTTAAGATTGTGGAAAAAACCGCTCTCTAGCTCCGCTGGGATAGGAGCTAGGCTGGGGCGAAAAACCAACATTGTGCGTCCAAGAAACGCCTGGATGCGGAAAAGTGGCCCAGTCCAATCCGAAACTCAGCGCACTTTGAAATTCTGAAATCGAACAATATTTTCAGTCTGTTCTTAAGGGGTGAAATCTCGAAATTTCACTAAAAAACACTAAAATTTAAGGTTTTGCAAAAATGGGCTTAAAATCGATACTGATGCCTTCCAAGGTTGACTTTACGATGAAAAGTCATCAGAGGGTACTTAGAGGTCCGTACCGAGTCGCCAAAGTCATCTCATGCCAATCCTCATGGAGGGGGGCGAGTAAAACGCTTAAATAATTGTGCGGTCCCTGGGTCATGCCTGTCTACGAGCACGCGAGCGTTTGTGCCACCTCCACACTGAAGCTGGCCCCCCCCCCCCACCCCCGGTCGCCGGTCTCCTTCTCCCCTCCCTCTCCCTCTGTTCGAGAGTTGTCGAGACTTGTCAGAACCTGTCAATGGCTCAACTGTCGGCTCACGCCTAATGTTCGCTCACTCGCAGGTGCTAGTTGACGTTGTCGTTATAGTTTCTTCTTCTCATTGTCTCGTCGTTGGTTCTTTTGGTGGTAGAGATTCTGGTTCTGCCTGCACTCCCCTCTTTGGTTTGTATGCCACAGCATGTCGAAACTCGCAAAGAGAGACTTTCTGCAGTGCCCCATATTTGGTCCTCCAAATGATTTTGGTCCGAACGTTTTGCCAACGAGGGCTGACGTTCTGCGATCTTGTCAGGAGGTTCGAAGGCAAAAGGGCTTTCTTTCAGAAAAAGACAAGGAGCCTTCATTCGGAGACATTGCAGACGAAGTCCGTTCCAAACTAATAGTTATTTGGGAATCTGCCTACATCCAAACGGTCTCAGAGCAGCGCATTAAGGAATGTCTCGCAAATCTTCATAAAAAATACACTGCGTTAAAAAATTCATTGAAGAGTAAAACAACTTCTCAATGTAATAAGGATGAGAAAATCGCCGCCTTCAAAGCGTACTGCTCTGAATTATTTAACATAGCCGCTTGTAAGTGCGTTGATTTGTCTAGGTGCTTCTGTCCCAAGGAAAAGAAGGGTCCAGCTGTAGAGCATGCCTTCTATCTTAACCAAAGAGGTAAAAGACTCATGGGAATCGCCAGCGTAGATGTCTCTGAAACAAAAAGAATACATAAGAGAGTAGAACGTAATGCAAAAAGAGGCAGACTTGAGGTGGTGAAGGTGATAATCCTCCTCCTGAAATTAAGGTAAATGTTGATGCTTCTACCGATGATGACGATTTTCACGACATACCACGCAGACTTGTGCAGAGAAAATCATCGCAGGCCAGACTTGATTTATCTGGAGCAGCAGTAGTTGCTCAAAGATATGGTATAAGTCAACGGGCTGCGGCACATTTAAGCTCATCTGTACTCCTCGCTGCCAATCGAGCAGGTATGATCTCTCCAGATATTTCTCAAAAAGTACCTGAGTGTCTAGTCATAGATAAAAGTAAGATAAGGCGCGAGAAAATTAAAATAGGCTCCAAGTTGAAGAAGGAATCACGCCACGAGGATTCTATCCGTGGCTTATACTTTGATAGTCGGAAAGACGAAACATTGACTGCCTCCGGATTTATTAACGAGGAACACATATCGTTGATGGCCGAACCAGGTTCTAAATACGTAGTCCATGTCGTCACACCATCGAGCCATGCCCAAGATGAGTGTGATTCTGTTTATAATTACGTAACAACAGAACTGAACCCTCGATGTTGTAAAGTTTAAACAAGTTGAGTGTGACTTACCTGAGATTGAGTCCACTGATCTCAGCTCAGATCAAAGGTATCTTTATGAGATATCAGATGCCATACGGTTCGGAGCGTGCTCTCCTGAACTGGCCTCCCGGAAGATAGGCCCCATCAACATGGCTCGCTGGCTAACAACTGTAAATAGAATTCTGAGATTATACATATAAACAAAAAGACCCACAAACAAACTGCAAGTATTAGTTGAATACTTACTCACATTATACGTACCTCAGTGGTTCCACATCAGACGGGATAAGTCTATCGCTGATGTGAGTCGACACCTCTTCCAAGAAATCAAATTGTCAAGGTTTCTTCCTCTGAAGTACCGAAATGTGGTAAACACTTTCATTGAGACAAACGGCTCCTCTGCCATGCCAGAAAATATACTTCTTGGAATGGTAACCAACCTTAGGCTTACCTTTCGCCAAGACGCATTCACCTAAATCCTGGAAGCAAAACATAAGCAACAGACAACTGCTAGATACAATATTGTGCCAAAAATTAATTTTGGAATTAATGATTACACAGAAATGATTGATTGGGAACAGACAGATGTTTCACTTACCGTACCTCCAGTTTTAATTCCTATAACAGAGGATGAACTTACCGCTAAGCTATATATGGCCGATGGCTTGGTACCAGTCTGGGATTTTACATCTTTCCTTTGTCACACAGGAGCGGTGGAAATAACTGTTAGACTGGTAACAGAGGTGTCCAGACAAGGCATCGGTCCCGAGGGTCGGGATCGACACATACGCGCCACACTTCTTTCTCGAAAGACTGTCAACTTATTTGACACTAAGAAAGACTTTGTGGGTGTAATTAATGACTCTGAGACTTAAATAATCACATTCTACATTTAAACGGCTTGCCGTTTAAATTTGAGAGCACGAGAGATTTGATATTTAAATAATTAGTGTTTAATATTTCACAACACATATTATCCGGTGCCTCAACTCAGCGCACTGCCCACTCGAAGCTCATACGTTACAGATTCGTTCGATTCTCACTG
Source organism: Belonocnema kinseyi (assembly GCF_010883055.1). Lineage (NCBI taxonomy): Eukaryota > Metazoa > Arthropoda > Insecta > Hymenoptera > Cynipidae > Belonocnema > Belonocnema kinseyi. The sequence continues at coordinate 9,223,101 of NC_046658.1, forward strand.
TTCGTCGTTATTCGAACCAGCCGAGTCGAACGGAGCGAAGCGTAGCAATTATATCTATATCGACGAACTGCTGTTTAGACGCCGAGTGTTCGCGTATGAAACCATTGAAGGGGTCCTGTTTCGCTTTGCCCCACCTGGCGCCGTTTGATACTTCAGTGTGAGCATCTGATACGTGGAGCTGCTCCGTTTTCGCATTTTTAGAATTAAAATCATTTTTAGATACAAAAGTGGAACACTGTATGTCTCGATGCTTTAGAAGAGTTGTTATTCAACTTATGAATGTTGCGAGTTCTACATAAAGAACTACTCTCTGTCAATACTTACTCAATAGATGTAGTTCGGAATTGCTATAGCGTCGGTTCTATACTCAAACCGATAAAATAAAAAAACTAAATGAAGAGATCCAGTTCCACTTTTTTACCTACAGAGTTTTAATTTAGGTGAAGCGTATTGGTCTGAGGTATTATTGAACTAAGATAGTCGCATATTTTTTTCGGTGATAGTATTATTTAATTAGGATAGTTACATATTTTTTCGGTGTTGATCATGAATAATTCAATGGCTGTCGAGGGCCACTTTAAAATGATCCATGGTATACTTAAAAATTTTTGCTATGTTTTCTCTATAAAATCCACCTTTATTAATTGTATAAGCCCAACGACGCACTATAGCTCAAATTAGATTTTTCTGGTTTAAAATCTAATATAACGATGAAGAATACCATACCATGCCATGAACCCTAAATTGAGGGTTGAAATAAGAGGTAAGTGGCTAAAAATCAGAAAATTCGCTCAAAAACATTGTAAAGGGTTTTCGTGGTAAAAACGATTCTAATAACCATTTCTTCAAAATCATCAACTTGTATAGATGGTTTCTCGTTATCATTCTACTTTCTAGGGGTGGAAATGGAGATCGCGAATCTGAAAACGGGAAATATCGCAGAAAAGAATTTCAAATGGTTTTCGTGGTGGTTGAATATCATTTCGACAACCATTTCTGCATTAATCTCTACATTGTGGATGACTCTCTTTTCCCTCCCATTCTAGGGAATTTTTGAAGAAGGCATTCTGAAGACTTTATATTAATTTGTGACTTCACCGTAAGAGTAAAGATTGTCAATTGTTTACCTTTAAACTAGAACGCATATGCCAATTATTTTTATGAGAGAATACCTTTCTTAAAGCGAGTATTATTTATTTTTCAGTGTAATTTAGATTGTGTGAGAATATAGTATAAATCAAACAGATTATACATAATTCTCCAGTAAGTCTGACTTCACTATTTTTAAGCAATTTGCGGTAACAATAATCTATGTTTTCTTACTTTTTTGCGTGCAAAAAATATAGATATTTTAATACAATATTATTATAATATCTATACTTTTTTGAATAAATCATAATAAGAAAGTACTTGGAGTTGTCTCTTATTATATTATTATTTAAATAAATTATTGGTATAATATCGTACCAATATTGTATAAATAATTTATTAACATATGAATATAATCAGCTTTCCCTCAAAATTGTATTAAATTAAAAAATATATTCATTTAAAAAAATTGTAACGTTGGAAATGAAAGTTATTTTAACGATGTAACAACATTGTAATAGCGTTGAAAAGACGTTGCAATTGTCCGCATCCTGTCCACCTGAAAGTTTATCTAACGTTTTATAAACGTTTATAAAACGTATAATATTTATTTATTATTAATATCTCGGAAACGGCTACAGATAGAGCAAAAGGCGTGAATTTTAAGATCACTAGAGAAATGTTAATTTAAAATCGTTTTATATTTGTAAAGAAATTAACAAAAAGTTGAGTTTATCATAAACAAATAAATAAACATTATAAAAAGTTTTATGAACGTTTTATAAACATTTATAAAACATTTTTAACTTCTTCATAACTTCTTTATAACTCTATTGTCGGACTTGTAATAATTTTGAGATACTAGATTTATTAATATGAGAACATTGCTCGCTTTTAGTATATCTTTATTGAATTATTACAAAGTACAGAGTAAGTATCCTAAGTTAAGTTTGCTGAGGGCAGAGTTCCTGCTTGTCTCAGAGTCTAGAATAGTCTGCCCTTCACGAACGTAGTACATATATTTATATGTTGAATAGGACCTACTTTTTAAGAGAACATACCTTCTTTCGGAAGGCATATAACGTAGGCCTACTTTCGAATGATATGTTTATTAGGGCCTACTTTTTAGGAAAACGTACCTTCTTTTGAAAGGCGTATAAAATATACCTACTTACGAATGATCGAAAGTCTAAATTTGAGGTACCTTCTATATAGGTTGAATATCTGAATATACAATACCTCCCCCTTAAGATTGAGTTTATACATTTTTGAAAATTATTTAGAAGCTCAGTAAACACTATGAACTCTTCGTCTAGTTACAATTTTTTTAGGTTTTAACGTCTGCACTACTTCACGGTTTACTTGGTAGTCCGTAGAAGCTGCATTTCCAAAGCTACAGTTATTATAATAATTTTCAAATGATTTTCTTATCATCTCTAATATTGCTTGCGGGATCCTAGTTTATAAATGAACATGAACAATACAATTCCAATACAAGAGTACCCTACATATTCTAAAGTCTCATACAATGTTTCTAACCATGTTTGAGCACTTTGATGCGATCCGATTTCATATAAAATCGTTTCTGAGTCTTCTAGGCTAAGTTTTGCATTTCTTAAATCCTCATTACTTATTTGCGATGGGGGAGGTCTTAATTCATTTTCTAAATATTGTATTTTATTGTAGTTAGTCGGCACTTCCACAGTGACCTTGATTATCTTATTATAGCTTGTTGTCCTAACTGTTTATTACAATCTAAATCAGTTCATGTTTCTTCAAAGGCTAAAATTATATAACCCTTATCTATTTTCATAATAGAGTTCTTGTGTAGTTTAAACGGCGAAATGTCGCAGTTTTTAATTTCATACCTTTTATCAAACTTGATTCACAGTTTTCAATATTCTCAATCAAATAATCTGATTGATTTTGCTCACAAATTTTATATTCACTTAGAGTCTTACATCCGTCTAAAGTATTTTTATCCATTATTACATAAGTGTTTCTAGAAGTTATCAAATAATCATGTTCTGGTATGACACCTATATAATTCTGTCCTTGAGGAAAAGGAATAGGAATGAAATGTTTAATTTGTCCTTCTTTTTCCAATACCGGTATTCTTAAAATATACGTAAATAGTCCTTTAATTATCGGGACGTCTATTTTACTAATATCAATTAAATGTTGATAATTTTCTTCGTCGTTGTCAAAATGATACCTAGTTTTATGTATAATCTCGAATTCTTTAATAGTTTCTTTCAACATTTTTGGAGTTAATATTTGGGGGTGCACAATTCCATGTTTTCCGTCATTTATCGCGTTTATAGCTGTGTTTAAGTCTTGATTGAGTTTTTCTATTATGATCAAACAGGTCTGGCGGCGGTCAATAGATTTAGATTGCGGTTTTTCTTCGACTAGCAATGTAAGCATGCATGCATGGCAAGCCCTTCTTTTTTTTCCTTATCCGATTGAGGCTCCCATTTACATACAGTGAATTGTGAATAAACACCCTTTATTGGACTGTAATATTGATTGATGAAATTGAAGCTTCTTTGTTGTATTGTAAATGCAATAATGCACCGGGCGAGGATCAACAGGATCTTTGGCTGAGGAAAGTGTCCTACCTAGCTGGGCTAAAATACATGAATTTATGTTGTATAAAAATGATGATAAATCTGACCCTCATAATTACCGGGAAATTGCCTTTATAAATAGTATTACTAAGAACTTCTCTTAGATCCTGTTGACGAGATTCACTGCGTGGGTCAACGAGGTAAACATTCTCCCATTAAATCCGGTCGGATTCAGGCCATTTTTCTATCCCAAAGGGACGAATCTTTGCTTTTTATATAGATTTTAAAAAGGCTTTTGACTCAGTAAACCACTGTCACCTATGGAGCAAACTTCTAAGGATAGACATGTCCACTAAACTTATGAGAATTATAAAAATTCTCTATGAGAACGCTAAAATGTCTATTCGCATTTGCGAGGCTCTGACCCCGTCCGTAAAGGTAACTTGTGGGGTGCTTTAAGGTGAGATCCTTAGTCCTCTCCTTTTTGCGCTTTTCATATATGATCTAGAAGAGTATTAACGAAATGACGGTATGTATGGTATTTCATTAGATCATTTATGTAACGTTATCCTACTTACTTATGCTGATGTCATAGTCATATTCCCTTAGTCTTAGGCTGGTTTACAAGCAAAAATTCACCTTATTGCCCAATATTTTATGAGCAGATTTTTAACGAACGACGAAGCAAAATCAAAAGTTCGGGTATACCACAAAGGTCGGCCATGTGGATACAAATTCTTCCACGCACAGACTCAGCTGGAGATAGTAAGCGAATTTTAATCTCGGTGTCAACACATCAGAATCGGATCTTTTTTATAAAGAGTTCATAAAAAGAATGTCTGCTGCGAATATTGCTACGGGTGCTGTTTCAAGAATTTGATTTGCATCTAAATCTAATGCCTGAAAAACTAAGATTACCCTTTTTCGTAGCCTCACACTCAGTGTTCTTTTTTACGCAATGGAAGTCTGGGTTTTTCTAAAGTTTTTCTTGAAGTTTTTCTAAAAAAGTTTTCTGATTATCTCTAGCGTTCCGACTAAGAAAGATCTCTCCATTCAATTAGTCTCCAAGTCTCCTCAGCTTAAACTCTATTCTGACTTTCAATCATATCTGCATCTTAGGTTACCTTTTTATATAACTTCTAGTATTGTTAAACTTAGACTTCTAGGCTCTATAAGGGGTTGTATACGTTTTGGAGAATATCAATTTGCTTATGACCCTGCTAGGCCCTGCCCTATATGCAACCTTTTATTAGCAGATGACTTTTATCATTTGCTGCCTGTTTGTCCTGCCTATTCTGACTGAAGAATATCAATCTTAAGTCACCCAGCAACAATGACAGTCGATAGCCAGTATTGGATGAGTCTTTTAAACTCTAATTGTCTACACGAGCTGCGCAAAGTTGCATTGTATGTCCAGCAGATTCTACAAATAAGAGCATTCATTCTGGAAACGTGACTGTCTTGATACCCTTAAACAATTTTTTCGCTTGTACAATTTTTTTAAGTTACTTTTTTTTAATTCTGCTGCTCAATCTAGTTGCACATGATTACTTTTTGCCTATATTTGTATCTCGTATATCTCGTATTCCTCTATTTTTTATGTGATCTCTCATTCTTTCCATTACTTTGGGGCAGATAAGCTGCAGTTCTCGTTAGTTTAATTTTTAATTTTTACATTTCTTCTTCGAATTCGCTGGACGTAAACTCCGTTCCATTGTCAGTTAAAATCAACAGCGGTTGTCCGTTTACCTTTAAATAATCTTCCCAAAAATTCTTTATTACTTCTTTACTCGTCTTGCTTTTCAAGACACTCAATGTGAAAAATCTTGTTAAATACTCTTGTACAATGAGGTGGCTCAAAAAAGCTTTTTTTCATAGGGCAACGATCCCCCCATTTAATTCCGCGTCCAAAAAAAATCCCCGAATTTTTTATTTTTTCATTTTAACAGGGGCTGGTTTTGACTTGAAGTTTTCCATGTAGATTGTTTGGGGAAAATCATTTTTTTGATATTTGTAATTTCTCACATTCACTGGGACGTTATCTTCCGTTTGAATGTTGTGTCGTGCTAAGTTAGTTATAGGCGCAGGTTCACTGCCTAAAGGAAATAAATCATGAAAATCTAGAATAATGTTTTTAGTTTCTTCTTTTCCTTCCTTAATATGGTCTAATCTCGTTTTTTCTAATAATTCGATTTTTCTTTCTTGCGTTAGTTGTATCATAAAACATCTCATATCTTTTGTAGTATCTATCCATCTTTTTTCTGCTGCTTAATAACAATTTTCAATTTCTGCTGTGTTTTCTGGTAAAATCGGTTTTTTAATTCTTCCTAAATATGTAACTGTTGAAAATCCATCTTTAAAATTTACAAAACATATCATATCTTCTTTCCTTTTACTTGATTGTGGATGTAAGATTTTTGTTCCAATTTTCATTGTTTCTTTTTCTAAATCAATTTAAAATTTCTGGTCATACAAAAAGTTCATTCGCAATATCCTTCTTCTCTTAATACTTTGTCGGCTTTAATTAATTGGAATATTGATTCTTTTCCAAACAATTTTAATTTGACTGCGTATTCAAATTTTTTTGGTGAATTTCCGATTGTCAAAACATATATGGTTGAAATTTGTATAGCTTAATTCCTTTTATTAATTTTCTTTTATTATTGCTTATTACATATTACATATTCTCCTTTCTTTAATCTATAAAATTTTAAAACCACACATGGCGTGTCGTGTCTTCTTCCTTTTCGAGCAATTGTTTGTAATGCTGTTGTTCCTGTTCTCCTTCCTGTGATGTGAAGTAATCGTCGTTCCTTCGGGATCGGTCCGGGGCTCGATTTTCTGTTGATCGCTGGTAAAAATCCTGACGCTCAGGTAATCCTCTGGCCTTTCCTCTACAATCTTTTTCTAAGTGTCCCAAATTTTTGCAGTGATTGCACTTTAAGTTTTCATTTTGAGGTTTAAAATTTTGTTGTATATTTCTGTTTCTGTTAACAGTTCTTTCTATAGGTTAAGGGATGTTTTTCCGTTTTTCTCGCATAATTACATTAAATTCTGATGCTAAATTAAAGCATTCGTTCAAAGTTCTAGTAATATAGTTCTAGTAATATAGTTCAAAGTTCTAGTAGGGTTCTGAGGTCTGATTCTAATTTCAAATTCGTCGCGAACATTTCTTGAAGAGTAATTACGCTATCTACTGTTTGAATTTCATGTCTTAACATGATTTCTGAACTGGAAGTATTAATATTATCGATGAATTGTCTAATCTTATCCGGAAAAATCATGAATCGATAAACGTAACTATCCAAGGATTCATTCAAAGACTAATAACTGAAGACTAATAATACAGTTTTTAGAAAAAAATCCGCTTTATTAATTGAAAATTAAATGCTTAAGTTTTTACAATTAAGAAAGGCAATACGAAATTGATATTAACACTTTTTATTATCAAAAATACATTTCTTTATGTGACTAAAAAATTATTTTGCCTCAATTATGACTGTTCTATTAGTATCCACACATTTTATTATTAAAAAAACAAATTAAAAGTAATACAAAAATGTCACCCTACTTCAAGTTTGGTTTATGCTGTCTGTAAAGTTGGTTATTTATTTTCTGCTTTGGATTTGAACTGCTCAACGCAACTGTTCAGAAGGGCCTGGGACTGATAGGAACCGCCAAACTTGGGAGTTGGTTGTATACATTTTTTGAGGTGGGGGAAGCAGCGGTCACCTTTCCTTTTTTGGAAAATTAATAACTAAAACCGTTTTGGTCCGGACATGAAATACCCACATTTACAGACGAAGGGTTAAAATAATAATATAATTAGCTGTCTCAAAATTTTATTAAAATAAAAAAAAGTTTTGTTAACAATGGAAAAATATATTAAAACACTAAAGATCTAGAAATAATACACTCTACTTTTATGGAAACTTTTCAGCATGGTGTCACTTGTTATGTAATATAATTAATTCTAGAGCATCAGCTGTTTTCGGGTACATCTGAGAATATGAAATAGAAACAAATAGTACAATTTCGAATGATTTTTGATAGAGAAAAAATGCGTCGTACAAGAAATAAAACACCCAAATAACTTGGGCGACCTAGAAAAATACCTATACTCAGAGAAAATCCCGGTACAAACCCTACTGTGGTACATCAAGCTTCCCGCAGTACAATAAGGGCACGTGCTGAGGAACTGTCAAATAATGAACGAAACAATAATGTTAAAGTATAAGAAATAGTTTCAAATATTCTAAAGAAGAGATCACCAAAATAATAATTTAAATGTAGTTGAAAAGCACACCAATGAATCAGCCTTAGCGCTGTGCTTTGAGCTTAAATTATCGAAAAATTCTTATGAAATATTGCTGAAAGACACTAACAATCGGGGTTGTCGAATATTTCCTTGTTGGAATATTCTTGAACTTACTAATGGAGTATCTCGACCAAAGGATTACAATATTTCAGAGGTTTCATTTCTATTGATATTAATAATGTAAACCTTAATAACCTTAACTTTCAATATAAATTTCAAATTAATATGTGAAATTCAAAATAGTAGTTTCAATGTTTTGTACATGCGATGCGTCTTCTCAATTTGTGTATGCGAATTTATCAAACGCACTCGATCTAAATATCAGCATGCTATACACATAATTAGGATGATTTCGTTAATTTAGCCTCCCGCGATCAACACGGGACACGCTCGAAATGCCTTTGTTTCAGTTGGCCTCTAGGTTATTCTCGTTCTGGATTTTTTCAAGTCGGATTTTCAATTTTTTTGAAGTATATCTTAATAGGCAATAACTTTTTTAGTTTCCGAGATAATCACGAAATTTCTACTTTTTGACGAAATTGAAAATCATTATATTTTTGCGTTCCGCTCGCACTAACTCCTTTAATAATAGGAATATCGGGATCAAATTTTCAAGAAACATGCATATAGCTGTTCCAAAATTGACAGTAATGATGAAATTTTGATTTTTTCCCCCAAACATTTTTTATTAATTTATTTCCGACTCAAGTCGTAAATTACGCATTGACACTTTCAAACGCTTCGTTTCGCTGACGAATTTCGAAAAAACTGAAACTTATCTTTACCAAGAATTCAAGGAGGGTTCATGGAAGTTTTTTGGGAAAGTGCAACTAATTCTGACTTGTGGTTTACCAATAACAATTAAATAAATACCTGACGCTCGACCGTTACTCCTGTGAGCTTGTTCTGAGGATGTGTCTAGCGGAGGCGAGGATTCAGTTGATGTGGTCAAAATAATAATTTCACACAAAACAATTTCGAATCACTTGGTTATACAATCTCGAAGAATAAGTGATCTGGATTAATAATAATAATATTGCATTCATATAAGCAGAAAAATAAATATTAATTGAAAATTCGATCAATTTTTCACATATCCGAATATAATATAAACTTGCCAAGAAATGAGCAATAGAAAGAATGGAAGAAAGGATATTCTTAACCTTCCTTATGCTCCTGTATTCTATTTTCCATATAAGGTAAGTGGCAACAAATCGTGCTTCGTTTTGATCGTGGTTTCAACAGGCAAGATCTTAGCCTCCGCTAGACACATCCTCATAACAAGCTCGCACGTATATCGGTCGAGCGTCAGGTCTTTATTTAATTGTTATTGGTAAACCACAAGTTAGAATTAGTTGTAGTTTTCCAAAAAACTTCTTTGAACCCTCCTTGAATTTTTGGTAACGATAAGTTTCACTTTTTTCAAAATTCGTCAGCGGAATGTTAAGAAAAAAAATCCAAATTTCATCATTACTGTCCCTTTCGGAACAGTTATATGCATGTTTCCTACAAATTTCATCTCGATATTCCTATTATTAAAGGAGTTAGAGCGAGCGGAACGCAAAAATATAATCATTTTCAATTTTGTTAAAAAGTAACGATTTCGTGATTATTACGAAAACTACAAAAGTTAGAGACTTTTTTCAGGGGACAAAAATGTGTGGAATGACATTGCCTATTAAGATATGCTTCAAAAAAATTGAAAATCGGACTTGAAAAAATCAAGAACGGAATAACCTAGAGGCCAACTGAATTCAAGGCATTTCGAGCGTGTCCAGTTTTGATCACGGCAGGCTCAATTGATTTTCAGACATCGCTGTTTCACTTAAAGTATTTACGTTTTATTTTCAATTGAGTATATTAATAAAAAAATTTCTAAATTAAATTCTCATTATTTTTATCAAAAGATAGAGTTCTCCATTCCACTGCAATAGTTGCTAGAAAAGACTGCTGAAAGATTATGCGAAGCTGTTACATTAGACTAGCCCAGAAATGCTATCCATAATATCACGTTGTCGGGGACGACCGGCTCTTATGGCGCCCCTGGATAGGTAAACCGTCAGCAGAAATTTCACTATGAGGAGAATGATGCCCGAAGTCCACATCAATCGATTTTTGTATGCGGAGCGCAAATTATTCAACTCAAAAGTCTGGCTAATCCGAAATACTTCTGGAATAATCCCACACCTCAAAGGTAACCGGGTTTTTCAGCCTTTGAAAATCGCACATCAAAAAGAAGACAATGAAATGGCTCTCGAAGAGTGTATTCGTTTGGGCGAAGAAATTAAACACCTTAAGCTTTCCAAATTTACAATGGGCAACGGTGTTAAAGTGAAGGTTGATTTTTCAGTATCAAGATCCTTTTCGATGGAAAAAATGTGAATGCAATTGAAGGAAATAAAGCCATTCAAAGATGCCCAATATGTCTGGTGACATCCCACAATTTCAGCAATAAAAAAGACAGACATCAAACCAAAGGTAGGATCACTATCCCATAGCTCAGGTCTTTTACACTGCGAAATTACCATTTTTAGCCATCTGCTTCGCATTGTGTATAAAAAAGAAGTTAAAACATGGGATGTGACCAGAAACATAAAAGGTAGCTGTTTCAATGAAATTTTTTTTCAATTATATATTAATTAATATTAACAAGCAATATATGAATTTTAGAGTCTGTTGATTTGCACGATTATCAGGTGAGAGATAGATTATATGCTTTTAAAATAACACTTGATCCGGTAATACAAGGCAAAAGAACGTCGAACAATGAAAATCTTAGTCGCAAATACCTTGATAGATCCGAAGACTTTGCTAAAGCTCTAGATATTGATGAGCAGTTAGTTTTCCCTCTTCTAGGTCCTGCTCCATCTGCTCATGCTCTTTTATAATCTCCACGAGAACAGCGCCCTCGACGTCTTCCGCTAAACCTCAATCCTTCTCCATAGGTGGTGCTGGTCCTGTCACTGGCCTTTGCTCCATCTCGGCGATGATGGCTTCTTTTATGGCCAATAAGAATCCAGGGTGACGTCTACTGGTTTTTCCAAGTATGGTTTCGTAAGGTTTTATATATTTCCAGGCTGCGGATATTCGTAACCTTTCGTTGTCTTCTCGGTGAACTCGCCCAAATTTGGTTCCTCGATTAATCCCCTGTCTTGTATGGTATCTCTCAGCCTCTCTAGCTTTGCACAAAGTTTACTGATAACCTCGTCTGGAGGGTCCATACTGGAATGTTTATTTTCTTCCGATTGCAACAACTTGGTAGGATATTGGGGGCAACTATAAAGGTGACCAAGTTGGTGAATATCCGGACAAAAAAATGGCGCTTACTTGGGTAGCGACAATTTCTGCAAATTAGAACCAGGTTCAAAATCAGAAGTTATGAAGGGTTTAAGATCCTGTATGTGTATTTTCCCAATTTTCTTGTGGCCCAAGTAACTAATCTCATATACCGTGGGGGGGGGGGGGCAAGACTTTAGTGACCCTGTGGGGTTCTGTATATTTTGGGGCTAAGTTTAGCGGCGATTTATTTTTCTTTAGAGGAAAGGATGCGATTACGGGACAGAACCGAATCTCCCTGAGAAAAACCATCGCTGGTTCCTTGGGAGTAACTTCGTTAAGGATGATGACAAAGTGGCATAGTCCGGAATAAACCTGCAATACCATGAGGCCATACCCAAGAAGCATCTGATTTTTTTAATTTTCGGGGGATGGGATACTCCAAAATAGGTGCTACTTTTTCTGGATCGACATGTAACCCTCTCTCGTTTACTAGGTAACCTAAATATTGAACTTGCGACACACAAAATTCGCATTTATTGGGATTTATTTTAATTCCTTAATCTCTAATCTTTCCCAAAACCTTAGCCAGCCATTCCAAATACTCCTCGAATGTTTACGTCACGATTATTATATCTTCCAGATAGGCGAAGCAATGAGGCTCCATTTCCGGATTGATCAAACGATCCAAAAACCTCTGGAACGTGGCGGGAGAGTTTTTAAGACCAAAGGGCATCCTTTTGAACTGAAAGAGCCCCCGACTAGGCACCGTAAATGCGGTTTTCTCGCGTATATCCGGGTGAAGCGGAATCTGGAGGAAACCCTTGAACAAATCTATCTTCGAAATGTATTTCGCTTTGCGTAACTTATCCAGTATGTCGTTCATCTGTGGAAGTGGGTAAGCATCTTTTTTAGTGACGTCCTTCAGATTTCGAATATCTGAGCAAAATCGGTAACTCTTATCGGGCTTCCTGAATATAACAACGGGGGACGATCAATCGCTTTTCGGGGGTTCTATAATATCTTGTGCTAACATGTGATCTACCTCAGCGATTTAAGCTTCCAAGACCTTCGGCCACACTAAATAAAGCCTCTGTTTTATAGCTGAATGCCCGTTAATATCAATTATATGTTCAGTTTAGTTGGTTAACCCCGGTTTATCGGGGATTTTCGGCAACTGTGCTTTTAAAAATAGCTTGAGTATTTCTGCTTGGTTCGCCGTCAATTCATTTAAGCCACAGCACTATCTTTGTTCCATTTCTCTATTTCAAAGGTAAACGTTCTAAAAGCATCCTCTTTAAAATTCCAAGTTCTGTCTACAAAATCGATTTGAATCCCAAAGAAGTTCATAAAATCTAAACCCTACGCTAAAGGGACTGGTAAGCTTTTCAACACTCGCACTGACGTTATCCTATTTTTTTGGCGCAATTCCATGGGTACCATAGCTTCCTGAGAAACTACTTCCAAGCTACTATTCGTGACCTGTACCCAAGCCATTGCTTTGATTAATTCTCAACCCTAATTTTTCCGCGAGGATCATACCTTCTGGCCCTATGAAGGTTCTGGAAGAACCCCCATCGACTAAGGCTTTAGTAGGGTGATCCAAAATGCGCAAGTCGACGAACATCAACGGCTCAGGCCCACTTAGGGGTGTAGGGGTATAATAAATTTCGGACATTTGAAAAATTTGAGTAGGAATGGGTTCAACAATATGCGTACGACTAGGGGGTTCAACTGTGGGGGTTAATTTACTTTCCTTGATGGGATCAAAATCCTGAGAGCTACGAACTATTCTCGTTTTGTAAATTTCGAAACTTTTTGTATCGGTAACAACTCCCTCCTCACCCTGAACAGCTTCGGAAGGGACTTCGGAACCGGCACTGCTAATCTTAAGGAGATCTCCAGCGAGATTAGGAAACGCAGCTGCCCCGCTTAACGATTCCCTTGCTCGTTTCCCCTACAATTGGGTCAAAAAGGTCTCGTCGCGTCCTCCCTACCACACCCGAAACAAAAGATACCTCTGGGTTCCTTACAAGTTGGGTGACGATGCCCCCTTTGGCCACGATTCCAACATGGTCCATCCTCTGGGAAACATCTAGTACTCTCCACTTCATTGTTTAAAGGTAAAAATGGATTTGTTTTAGGGTCAGAAGGTTTGGACTCTTGGTTGAGGTTTTATCTTTTTGGCTATTCGTGTTAGGATACTGAATAGAATCGGGTTTAGGATTATGGTTAGGGTGAGGGTTTCGACTAGGGTTAGAATCAGGTTTTCGACTAGGGTTAGGATTCCTATCTGTATTAGGATTTCGTGTACTATTGGGGGTGGGGTTTCGATTAGAATTTAAATTAGGATTGTGAGGTGGCCCTGCATCTTTGGCCAGATAAAGATTATCTATATGATTTGGCTCATGGTACGTTGGAGGGAGCCTCAATGTTTTAGCGACCCTATAACCTTTCTCTACCGAAATTTCGTATCGTGGATCTTTGAATCGAGAGATGCAAACGGGGTAATAAATTTCGATGAGTGTAGCTCAGTTCCTCTTCTTCTGTCAGTTTAGGAGCTAATCGGTCAAACATGGTTAGCATACATGTAAAATAGTCTGCTACAGGTTCGTGCTCCCCCTTTGTACGCCTATGTATCTCCTGCGTTAATTCAAATTGATAATCGGGATCGCTAAACCTGTTTCGAAAATTTACGGCAAATCCCTCGAATGTCAGAAAATTATTTTTATGGCCATCATTCCATCTCCCATCTATTTCTGGCTTAAAGAAGGGAAGAAAACAAAGTAAATTCCTATCACTAACTAGAACCATAGCTCGAACACTGGATATTCTTGTTAGAAAAGTATCCGGGTCTTTATGGCGCGCCCCCGAAAATCTAAGATTTCACTTTTGCATAATATCATAGGTGGCGGCCAAAGACGAAGACGCAAAACTATGACGAGAATACATTGCATTATCATTGTTATGAAAGCGACTAGAGTGTGGATTTTGTCTTAGATAACGTTGACTGTTAGTGAAATTTTGAACATTAGAGCGGGATTCAAAATTAACGTATGGGCGACTAGAGCGACTAGCTACATTATTGTTAAAGGACGAGTCATTGAAGTTTTAATCTGTAACGGCACCAGAGCGACTATTTCGAAGAATCGTGCTATTGCCTCGGGGCCTAGGCTGCATTGCAAAAATTTCATCTTCATAATCATAATGACTTTGCATAACCCTGCTTGTTCTAAAAATGAGAACCTATCCTGGTCTCTATCATCCGGGGAGACATTTCTAGGAACATTGCGATTCCCGTTATCTGGCGGTATATTGAAAAGGGTATCGCGAATTCTCTCTTCTTGAAAAATGTCTCTAGCACCAATTCGATCCCTATCCTCACAAAAGATATCCCCAGGAGCATCCCTGTTCCCTCTGTAGTCACGGAGGATGTTATTCTCATTGTGATGACTATCACGATGGCAGTTTTGTTCATAAAAGGATCTCTCACGAATATTAGTGCTTATATCAGGTCTATCATAATAAGGATCATAACCAATGGGGTAATATCTTTGACCATGCCTGAAATTTTCACGGATATTGTGGGTAGGGTGACGACTAACATTCTCCGTCGCTTTCCCTCATTCTATAATCATTCCCAGAAATCGGGTCGTGTCTCGGAATTTGTTTGTTCCTGTCACGAGTTTGAATTTCTATTGACGAATTAAAATCACAAACGTTTGTTTGAGGGTCGACAGTATCGTCCGAGATAACCACCCCATCGCTATTTACTTTAGACGGACTGATGTTTTATTTATGATTTTACTTAAATCTTTTCGTTTCGCCCCCAAATTCAAGTTTTCCATTACAATTTCTCGCGAATTTTCTATTTCCACGTCCGGGGATTTTTCCGCTGGTTTGAAGCGGGTTTCATTGGGATCATATTCCGAGTGTTCTTCGGTAGAATTTAAATCGCGAGATTCTACAATTTCCTTAGCGAGGTCATTTTCGCTACGTGGTCGGCTTTCGAACCTATAGAGACGTTCGCGCAGGACCGTAAGCGCACCTTTTCTTGGCAAGCCACGATTCACAAGTTCGATCTGAAGGTCTTCCTTGTTTAGACCCGCAATCCACGTATCATTCGGGTGGATTTGCTCAGCCATGGTTTATAACACAAATGCTCGATGCAATAAAGAGTAACGGGAACCAAATATTTACAAGATTAAATCAAAACAAATAAAAATTGTGACTGAAGAAGGTGAAGAGCGGTTAATATTCACAAAATTATGATTACCTTGGATTTCAAAAGTCCTGTTTTAATTCTTGGGTATTTAGAAATTTTTCACTCAGGAAATTAACGAGCATTCATTTCTGTCACTTTTAGATTTTTGGGCGGGGCTAGATGGTGGTATATCAATTGCAACTATTGTAGGTTTATTTACTAATTTTTCTAATTTTTCCGCTAGGATCATACCTTCTGGCCCTATGAAGGTTCTGGAAGAACCGCCATCGACTAAGGCTTTAATAGGGTGACCCAGGATGCGTAAGTCGACGAACATCAACGGCTCAGGCCCACTTAGGGGTGTAGGGGTATAATAAATTTCGGACATTTGCAAAATTTGTATAGGAAAGGGTTCAACAAGACGGGTACGACTAGGGGGTTCAACTATGGGGGTTAATTTACTTTCCTTGATGGGATCAAAATCCTAAGGGCTACGAGCTATTCTTGTTTTGTAAATTTCTAAACTTTTTGTATCGGCAATAACTTCAACGACTATTCACAGTAAACGTTCACAGTTTAAGGGCAGGAACGGTGCTTAAGTAAGGTCAGTATCAGGTACGGTAATGCCAATCATATGAAGAGCTCGCTTCTCGCAACGTTCGAACGCAAAGCGCTAAATATTCGTATTAAACTGCGACACTAACTTTATCAAGGCAGCAATGGTTTCTAAAACAAGGTCATAATCATGTACGATTGTTTTGATCTTACATATCGTCCTCTTCTCGCAACGGTTGAACGCTACGCGCTTAATACTTTAAATTTAATACGACACTAATAGTTTCGGGGGAGGAACGGTTTTAA
>NC_046658.1:9239518-9249071 GCF_010883055.1 Belonocnema kinseyi
TCCTCTCGCAATAGTAAGGCGCAAAGTGCGCACGTTTTTATCATAACTGATACAATCACTACTTTAAGTGGATAAAGGGTGCAAAGTGAGCTCAGTTTGATTGGTGGTAATGCCAATCATATAAATAGCCCGCTTGTCGCAACATCTGAACGCGAAATGATCAATATTTAGAATTAACTACAGCACTCGCAGCTGCAGGGCATCAACGCTTCTAGAATAAAATTATTATCCAGTGCAATTGTGCCAATCAGATATACACTATAAATTGAGGAGGCAAAAGTGTCGTTATTACTTGGCAAACTTTTCCGTCAATCATTGTATACATTATTTCTTACTCTGCATTGTACACAGTACCATTGATTTCTATTTTACCTGCTCTTAAACTAGAAGGAATGTTATGAAGTGAGGCTCGCAGGAAACAAGTAAGGATCGCAGAAAATAATTGAGAGCTTCACTAAGCATGTATCATATAAAATGTTAGTCTGCAGGATTATATAAATAAAACGAAATAAAGAAAAAGTAGGAATCACAGAAAATAAATAAGGCTTACACGAAATAAGTGAAGATTAAAGGAAACAATTATGAGATTAACTTAGCATTTAGGTTATGTTGGTTATCAGGATTATGAAAAAAAAAGAAATATCAAGAACAAGTGAAGATGGCAGGAATAAAATGAGGTTCACAGAAAACAAAAAGAGCTTAACCAAACATGTATCGTAGACAATGTTAACCAGCAAGATTATGCAACTAAAAGAAATATGAAGAACAAGTAAGGCTCACAAGAAACAAATAAGAATCGCAGAAAACAATTGAGAGCTTAGCAAAGCATATAGCGTTGGTATATTTTATTAAATTATTACAGGAAATCACCTTCCATTCAATATTTGTACACTAAAAAAAATTGTTCTTGGATCAGATATATTTTACTTGGTTCAAATCAATCGCAGGTACGAATGGGGACGATAGAATATGAATGAGTTCCAAATAAATACTTGCTACCGTATGCTTGCAACAAGCGTGCATTTTCTTAATCTGTGAAAATGTATTCTTAGATAGAATGTCGCATTTGATTATTTTAAAACTTTATTCTGTTACTACATATAGAGATGTATTCAAATGCAGAACATAGTTTACTTCCAAGAAATCATTCCTGACCCACTTCAAGTATATATTTTTCAAGGGTATGTGATACTTTGTCCTGCGATCAATCGGCTCCAGGACTGTTTTTTTACGGACCAAACAGAAAAAAGGTCTGTCATTTCGATAATGTAGGTCTCTGTCGTACCGATGCTGTCGGTAGCACTCAAGAGTAATGTAAGAAAAAAGGCGAGGGAATCAAACACTAATAAAATCGATACTATTTCCTAATCGGAACACAAGTTAATCAAATTTAGCAAAATTAAAATTTTTTAATTAACCCACAAAAAAGTATACGGTGATGTCCGTTAGCATATTCGCTATCATGTCTCAAATTTCTAAGAGAAAATATTGATTATTCTAGGAAAAAAGCCGGAGGAACCGAAAATTGGTAAAATCGATAATCTTCTAAGTATCATATGCCCTAAATCTAAGAATATGTAGTATCGGAGCAATAGACTAGAGCCTCAACTTAACGAAATTTGTACTTGAGAAGAGTCTGTTATACAAAAAATCTGAATTCTAAGGGACAGTTTATGAAAATTCAATACACTATTTCTCAACGAAAAAAAATTTTTACCGTGGAACGATTCTTAGATTAACGCTAAAAGTATGCACTTTAATGATTAAACGATTGTATTTTAAAAGCGCGGTGTTACGATTCCACGCGTGCGCACAAATTCATGCTCTCATTCAGATACAAACAACCTTGCACGAATAAATGCTCGTAAGTGAGTTTACGGAATGAGTACGTCCCATTTTAACCGTTAAACTGCACCTTCTACGCGTTAAGGTAGAGTCGCTTATCGTTAAAACGATTCTTACTTAAACACTGGTACTTTTAGGGTTAAAGGATCTGTTTTGAAACTTAATTCTCAAACGATGGCATTTAAACCGTTAAAGTATTAGTTTATTATTTAGAGGAAATTTCTGAGAGTGTATACGAGAATCAATATGACAGTACACGAGCCGTTTTTCGAGTAGCATACCAGACATTAAAACTTCAGAACGTGCTCTTTCTAATGCAGCTTAGCCTAAAGATCATAACCAGATAACAATTCTAGCGTACCATGTGCGCATGGTGCATGCACGCCGTACATATTTTCACGCACGACGTGCGTTCAGATCAGCAAGCAGATATATCGTCCACCGCTCGTTCATACGCGCATAACGCAAGCACTCAGGGCGCGTGCGAAAAGGGTTTTTAAATAGTTCATTTCTAATAAAATAAAGTACGAAAAAAAATTAATTTGAAAGTTTTATTTTAGATATAGAACATTGTGACAAACTTAATAGGATAACGGAAGTAATTACCGAGAGGGATCCAAATGTCTGAGGTCAAAGATAAAGTGTTTTTTAAGGTTAGTTTTTGCTTTTATTAATACAAAAATTAGATGTATATAATTTTAAGTTACAATATATCAAGTGCTTCCCGACAAATGGTTCCCTTTCCGTAATTCGTTCATTTAACCTATTAAATATGTGATAATTTTTCATTTCTGGAATAAAACTTTAAAATCCCATAATTTCGTACTTAATTTTCTTATAAATTAACATTTTTAAGAGCCTCTTCGCAGGCGTAGAGGATACTAACCTATTTAATATTCTTGTGTCGAATGCAAAATCAATATAAATCTGGCATAACTTTGGAGTTTTAGACTTTATAGTTCATTGAATATTCATTATTTTGTCTGAAATTTTAACTGTTAAAAATTCGGTTTTTATTTTTAGCTAAAAATTATTTTTTGACTGAAAATGTAAATATTCCATCTTTATTGTAAATTTAACTTTTTTGTTAAAAATTAAGCTATTTGGTTGAAAAATGTCTTTTTGTGTTTCGATTTCACACATTTTATTTGGTCAATTTTTAAGTTCTTACATTCTTTTTAATGAACTTGTATCTTCCTATTTTAATATTATTTTCAAACTTCTTTTAATTTGATGCTTAAAAAGATATATTTTTCTTTGGCACAATACAATTTTTCTAAATCCCTTCGTATTTATTTGAATTAAAAACTTCAAACTCTTTTTGATAGATAATAATAATAATTTTATATTTACTTTAGCAAATTTCAAACTGCATTGATAGTGCACATATGTGTGCTTCGGTTAATTCGAAATTCCATCACGGAGTGATTGTACACACGCTGACATTGGCGACGCATTGTGCACGCACTAAAGGCGCATCAAAAATGGAAGAAAGACTAAACATTGTAGCATTAGTGAGTTTTGATGAATAGGGTTCTTTCCAAAGTCAGATATTACTTTTCGAATGAATGAATCTTATAGTTTTTAAAATTCTAATTTTAAAACGCACATAAAATATTGATTAAATAATGTTTACAATTTTTAATTAATTGTTAAAATATTAATTTTGTATCACGGTGTCGATTGGAGGGCCCCTCCGTCATTGAGGGGTCGGATTTTCCACCAATCACAGCTTATATATTAGTGATTCTTAAATATCTTTTTCTTTGCCGATGTTTTGGTTTGGGTATGTGAGCGTCGAAAGTACAAGCCTAAAAAAATTGTTTAAAAAACCAAATAAGTTTTAAAAAAATTTCATTGAAGGGTTTCCTAAAAGTCAATATCGGAAATTTACCGAAAATAGATATATTTATGTATAGGAGTACTTTAAAACTAATTGTGACCACAAAGTACTACAAAGAGACCGCACGTCTATGGCGGGGATGGTGGAGAAAGCCCAAAATGTCGATCACCTGTCCTCCAATTTTCATCTCTTCTCAGATGTGAGCGGTACGTGCGGAAACTCTAGGAAATACAATTGCAAACTGTGTTTTGTGCAAAAATTGTTTTGCAATGTGTAAGTGCAAAAAACGTGCATAATAAGCGATAAAATAATGTCATGATGTTTTTGTACGGGTTGTGATTCGGGTGGTAAAGCACAGAAAGAGAGAGATGGACGGAAGCTTAGTTTTTTCACACCATTTAAATCACATTAATTTCAATCATTTAAATTGCACGTTACAATTTTTATTATTTTAAGGTATTATACGCAAGATCCTCAATATCTATCATTACTTTCTATTGTTTTTATATTCCTCCTTCTGTTTCAACGGCATTATTTATATAATTATTATTTTTATTATCATTACACCATGAATCCATTTCCCTTGCGGAGTAGGCGTGAATCACTCGGTGGGGACGGGTGTAATGCGAGGAAGGGTTTATAGAATTTTTAGATTGATCTAGATTTCTTGTGTTATTTATTTAAATAACACGTTCGTTCCTCAAAACTGATCCGACCCAGGTTGCTGATCAATCTCTCTAGCGATCCTCCCAAGTAAAGATCCTCATAAAGACGTCGTGTGAGGTTCCTCACTTGGGCCCATTAGTATCCAAGGTCTTTTGACTACTGACACTCTTCTTATTAACTATTTGCCTTTATCCTTTTCTGTCGTGGCATACTTCTCTAGCTTCTTTCATGTCCATGCATTTTTTATGCAAGCTCTCGTGTTTCTTTGGCTTATTATGTGTCTTTTAACTCGGGTCTCATTCATACATTCTAACCATTCTTTCCGCGGTCTGCCTCTGGGCACGCTGTCATTCACTTTACCTTGATACACTTGTTTCGTTAGTCGTTCATTTGGCATTTTCTCAACATGACCGAACCACCTTAACCGATTTCTTTCCCATGTGTCAACTAGTGTCTCTGCCGAACCACATTCTTTGAGAATAATATGTTTCTACTTCTGATAAGTGGCCTAGCAGACAGCAATTTCTAATTATATATTTTCACTGAAAGGGCGCTCTATTCTGGGAAGAGATAAAACTTCGAGGATAAGCAATCGCCAACTGGCGCCAGGTAAAATACATAGTGCGCGGTGTCCTTGTAGTACTTTTTGATTGTAGCATAATTAATCAAACTTCTTAGTACGTGAATTTTGTATTTGATATATAAAAATATTTTATAGGTGTATGTACGTATGTATTCTTCAAAGATTTCACTTCATAACTTATAATCCTATAGATTATGTTTCGCTACTGTGATATACAATTTATTGTCATGACAATGCATTGTCAAGAATGAAAATACTTTTTGCACAAATTTTCTTTCGGTTACATTGGTATAGCTGAAAGGGAAAATTACCGAGATTTGGCAGTATGTTTTGTTGAGTTAAACCAAGAAGCTAATATTTGCAGAGTTAAAGCTATCATTTGTCCGGAACACAAGGTTGATAACAAAGGCTATAATGTCCAAGCCACATTGATAAGGATAAGAACCTCTGAGTCACGTGACATCCACGTGACACCAACTTCAATAAGTGTTTTACCGTCTTCAATTTTGAATCATTTTTTTCTGTTGAAAGGATCAAAAGTAGAAAATGTAAAGCCCACCAAAAGTTTAAATTACAGTTATGTATTAAAATAATATTTCATCTAAAATTGCGAAACAATCCCATTCATAACTCACTACACGACATGCAGATCAGCCTGAAGGCTCATCATCATTCAATAACAATGATAAAATTTGAATCGCTGTCCTGACTAACCAGGGCTGATGGAGTTATAGCTATTACTGGTACATCACTAGTAAGCATTACAATCTGCTCTCTGTTTGGTGAAGTTCCTTATGAACTACATGTAACTAAGATTGATCATTTAAAAAATGTTGGTCGAACTAGCACCGTAAAAGGCTACGTCTCACTTACCCATCGAAAATGTTATTTTATGAAGAATGCAGGATTGCTCTCTAGAAAAATTAACAAGACGTTTGACCAAGAATGAGGGATACTTTGATGTCACTATACCACACAGTCTAATTCTCGGATTCGCTAAAGACTATTGAAAAATCGTTGTGAACGCAAAGCATGAACTTATCCTGACAAGATCGCGTAGTGAATAAAATGCTATTATTCAAGAACGACAACAGCTAGTAAATGAATAGGAATTTAAGATCTCGATCCATAAGATGGAGTTGATGATAAAATATGTAATGGCTTCAGATGAGCAAAAGATGAAGTTGCTGAACTTTATTGGAAAATGTCTCACAAATATAAATTTTTGAGATAATGGGAATCGTATGAATACCCGCTGCCATTCACCACCTCAACTCATATATGGACTGCAATATAACCAAAGTCACGGTATTCTTCAATTCACAGTACTATCCGTATGATAATTTAAATGTGGACATTAGTAACAATCAGTGTGCACTACTGTTTGAAATGTGTACATACTTTCAGACATTATACTGGGTGTATTATTCAGTTCTAGCCACTCAGTAGTCGCGTAAAAAAGTCGATTTAAGGTGATGGTGGTAGGTTTATGCCAATAGTGATGGTACTATAAACCAATTCGTTTTCCAGAAGTTTGCTATCATTTCTCCTCAGAAAGACATAAAGCCTATGGTCTACCTTCTTGAGTTCCCTGCTACTGGGATGTGCTTCCTGCTAAATACAAGAGTGAAAATGTGTGATTGACACACAATTAATACTATACGATACGCAGAAGTGAGGCTTATAATTTGAGATACACTACGTGGTGCTGGCGCATTATTCGTACTTTTGGTGACATACCATACGAAGAAGTGAGGCTTATAATTTGAGATACACTACGTAGTGCTACTGCATTCTTCGTTAAAGATTTGGAAAACAAAAAATGGGTTAACAGCCCATTTTCGCAGTAGGATTATTTAAAAAAAAATGTTCAATAATCTCGAAATTGTTGAGAAACGCAAAACTAACCAAATTTTCAGGGTTATATAACAAGGAGGGGTCCTCGGCCACAACGGTCTCACCCAGTAAAGATGTGTTCCAAAGAAAAAATCAAGTTTTGTAATCATCTCAAAAACCGTAAGGCATATGTGTAAACATAATGAATTAAAAATAAATAACAATAAGGATAATAATATTGCAGAGAATTGATACATTTTGTGAAAACTTTGAAAGATACGTGAAAACTGCCAAAAATGTTAGATTTGTTCTAGGAGGGGATATATTCATTTGCATTGAAATTAATTGAATGACGAGTTCAGATTGATTCAGATTGAATCGGAATTAAATTTGACGTTCATGCAAGAATTGCGAAAGATTGAAGGATAAGCTTCGGATTCATAGGATTGGACGTACGGATTAAATGAGATTGCCATTTGCGTTTGGGTTGGTTTTCGATTCATTTGAATTAATCGCACGGATTTAAGAGCATTGCAAATATTAAAACTTGCTTGGAATGAGTCTTGGATTCATTCGGTTTGGGGATTGGATAAATAATGATTGAAAGTTTGTTTCCGATGGGTGTGTGATTCATTAAGATAGGATTCGTATTCACACTTATTTCTTAGGACAGGTGTCGAATTCAGTGGAATTCATTCTGGTAGAATTCAACCTGTCCCACGTTTTAAAAAGGATTCTAGGGACGGATGAAAAAATAGATTAAGTATAGTTTCGGATTTAAGTTGCCGGGTAAGGATTCGCTAGTGAGCCTAGGATTCATTCGGATTGAATTTGGGGTTGAGATATGGACTGAGTTTGCGATTTGATTTTAGGCTGAAAGGCGGTTTGCAAAGGGTCGAATGCTACTACAAACTCGATTTGGATTGTTTTGGATTAATTCCAATTTGCCCCATCTTCAAAAAAACTAGCTGCCACTTGGCTCCTAGAATACTTCGTTTTGCATTTTTATGTAAAACCCGCCATTTTTCAGTTTTGGCCTTTAAAAATCAAAATACATCGACATATAAAGTTTTAACAATATCGGAGTTATGCGCTTTTCGGAAGTTCAGTCTGACTCTTTAAAAAACAATACACGATTTATGGCTGAATTCCACTCACACACTTTACATTTGACTAGTTTTTCATTTACATATTCTAAATTATTTTATACAAATCAATCAATAATTGAATGAGATGGCCAATACAGATTGTTTTTATTTTTCTGTGGACGTATCGCGACATTTTTTTTTCTTTGGGTAAGAAAATACTCTCCTAATTTTTTCTCTATTTTTTAAAATTATTTAGAGATTGCGAGCGTCAAAAGACCCCGCGCAGAATGCATGGGAAAATGTATTTCGGTGTATTTGGTTGAAACTTGGTAATTTTCTAGGTTATAAGGGTCTGATGAAATATTCAGAAATTTTTTTAAACAAAATTGACAGCTTAAACGCAATAAGGCGCCAAGCGCTCAACATCAGAGCTTTAGAAATATCCGTATAGCATTGAAAACAAAAACGACGACAAAATCAGTATCACGCATGAAAATGTGGTAAACATTACGTCCGTCTCACACAGCGCGCTTCTGGCAAAGGCCAAACGCTAAGCGCTTCATATATTTAATATTCAAATGTGACCCTCACTGTTTCTGGGTAACAACGAATATAAATAAAGTCAGTATCAAGTGCGGTAATGCCGATCATAAGAATCGCCCTCTTCTCGCAACGGACGAACGCTAAGCGCCCAATATTTTGACTAAACTGCAACATTCGCAATTTAAGGGCCGTAACGGTGCTTGAATAAGATCAGTATCAGGTACGGTAATGCCAATCATATGAATCTCCCGCTTCTCACAACGTTCAAACGCAAAGCGCTCAATATTTGAAAATAACTGCAACACTTACTGTTGAGAACATAAAAGGTTATTAAATAAGGTTAGTATCAAGCTGGATTGTTCGAATCATATATTTTGCCCACTTATCACAATTTTCGGACGCGAAGCGCTCAACATTTTAAATCAAATGCACCACTTACTGGTTCAAGGCACCAACGGTGATAAATCAAGGTCAAGAACAGGTGCGGCCGTTGTGAGAAGTGGACGGTCTATATGATTGGAACGAACGCACTTGATAATGATCTTATTTTAGAAGCGTTGCTGCTCAGAAACTGTGAGTGTTGCACTTAACTGAAAATACTGAACGCTTCGCGTTCGAAAGTTGCGAGGAGTGGTAGATTTATATAATTGGTATTACCTCCAATCAAACAGAGCGTACTTTGCATTCTTTCTTTATTCAAAGCATTAATTTTATCAGTTATGATAAAACTTTGCGCGCTTCATCGTTGCGAGAAGAGGACAGTATTACGATTGAGACAATCGCACATGATTATAACCTTACTTCAAAACTATTGCTGTCCAGAAACAATGAGTGTCATAGTTAATTCTTAATATTGAGCACTTAACGTTCGAGCGTTGCGAGAAGAGGTCGATATATATGATTGAGACAATTGCACATGATTAGGACCTTATTTTATAACTTTTGCTGCCCTGAAATAGGGAGTGTTGCAGTTAATTCGAAATATGAAACACTCAGCATTCGACCGTTGCGAGAATAGGTCGATATATATTATTAAGACAATTGGGCATTGTTTAAACTTGAAAAAGTCCAAAGAAAACAAACTTGCAGAGAGTGGACTGTAATAACTTAAAATGTTTATTATAATCTAGCACTGGATCTTCTTTCGTT
>NC_046658.1:9249171-9260330 GCF_010883055.1 Belonocnema kinseyi
GAAATCGGAAAAGCTCTGTTCCGCTTGACAACATGATGCGTACTGGCCCTTTTCGACGCTCCGCTTATGGAGAGGGAAATATCGAACTCATAATCGATCTCTGGGGAGCGCGGGCTTACCCTTAATATTTGAATTATACAATACGCTATTAAAGTAATCTAAACAGGCATGATTAAAACCTTATTTTAAAATCGATACTGCTCTGAAACAGTGAGTGCTGTAGTTAATTTGAAATATTGAGCGCTTTGCGTTGGAACATTGTGAGAAGTGAGCAATATATATAATTCAAACGATGAAATTTGATACTGACCTTATTTGATAACCTTATCTGTCCTGAAACAGTAAGTGTTGCAGTTATTTTCAAATATTGAGGGCTTTGCTTTCGAAAATTGCGAGAAGTGAGCTATTTACTATATGGTTTGCATTACTGCATTTGATTCGGACCTTGTTGAAGCACCTTTGCTACCCTTAAATTGTGCATATTGCAGTTTAGTCAGAATATTGGGCGCTTAGCGTTCAGCCGTTGGGAAAACAGAGCGAATCTTATGATTGGAATTACTGCACTTGATACTGGTCTTATTTTATTACCGTTGCTGACCCGAAACAGTGATTACTCTGTGAATTTCTAATGCAAATTTTAACGTAGAACCCGAATTTCAACCATTTATAAGTTGATCTTGCTGTTATTTTTAGTTTTTTTATGAACGAACCGAAGGTGGGCTCAGTGAGGTCTTTAAGGGTACATTAAAGAGGCTCCATTCGGTTCCTTTGGTCCGCCAGGGAAAACAAAAGAACCCAACTTTAAACTGAAATGCCTTTTGAATATTGGGCTGTAACATTCTCAATATCTTTGAAAATATACGTATTTCTATGTTTGAGAATTACTAATTGTGGATCTTTCTCATCACTTAAAACTTTTCTGAAAGTTCTTTTTATAGTTAGAATAGGTCTTTGGACAAGGCTTTTACTTTGTGGGTAACGTTGACTTCACTTTAAGTGTTTAAAGTTCCACTGTTGTCTTTCGCATCTAGATACGTATTAGTGAAAGCATAAACAACTGGATAATCATTTCATAATAATACTGCTCAAATACCTGATTGACTAGCATTAACACCTAATTTACACAAAATATTGAAATACCGGAGTGTCATTTAGGTATTTGTTAATTTCTTTGAAAGCTTATTATGAATTTTTTTGCAGTTCAATTCTACTTTACGTTTTATTAATTTTCGAAAAGGTGCTCTGCTATCTGATTATTAGGAATAATATACTTAGCACACTAAGCAATCACATCAAGTAGTCGCTTAAAATCTTTTTTGTCTTTTTGTTTATCCATATTCAAAAGTTCGTAGATTTTTGGATCGTCTATCTGCTCAGTGTATGTTGAAAAGTAGTAAGCTTATACATGATCCAGTTAAATTAGAGCTTTCCTCCGATAACTGAATTTGCTAGATAGCTTTAGATTCCTTTCAATAATGGTAAAGACTGTTGCATTATTTACTTCTGAGAAAGTGTCTCAGAAAGGGATCAACGAAAAGTGTTCTCTAAGCAAGCTTGAGTTTAGCTATTGGGGTTCTAAAAAGTTTACCAATTTTTTTATTTTCTTCCTTTTTCAAAGTAAAACTATTACAAAATTCTGGAGGCTTATCAATTTTGAAATCCCGACACCCCACGCCAATGGGACTAAAAACCGGAGTTTGTAAGGTTCATAGATAAATAGTTCGTTAGCAATGGTCTCTCGGATCACAATACATACGAGTCCGTGTTGCCCTTGTTTTTGAAATCGTCTGTAAGCAGGTTAGAGTATACTATCTTTATGTATTTTGGTTAACCAAATACGAATATGACATTAGTTTAATCTCATCCTCTCAGTGTTTTAGACTAGATGCGAAAAATTCTCTAGAAAATTGGCTTTTTTATACACGGAGTACGCTTCGTATTAGATTTATCTGAAAGGTGACCCGAAAATCATATCTTGATGTATTCTGGTGTGCTGAATACAAATCTGAACTTGGTTCTTCCTCAGCAGGTCAGGCTTTTCCCCTAGATACGGTAAATTTTCTTTGAGTGCAATTCTCACGGGTATGAAGTCACCCTTATTACATTGAACATCATACATATAATGTAACCAGGTCTCAGCAGGAGTGAATTGAATCTGAGTTATCCTTCATTAGCTCTAGTTACTCCAGCAGGATTTGAGAGGAGAAGACTAAACCTACTTCACAATTTTTTCTTTTCGATCGCCACACTGAAAGCACATTTGACCTGAGGTTTTCGACATTAACTAGGTTTCCATACTAGAATTGTAATTTTATTATATTGTTTTTCTGGTCTTACGCACACGTTTCTCACTGTAAGATCTACAGAGCGGTTTTCTTCTTCTCTTTGCTCCTTTTCACTTACAATCGCTTTTCAACATCCAGCAGAAGTCTGCCATTATATGCTCATCCCATCGTCCTTGATACCAACGCTCCTCTGTCTTGATATCCTGATGGAATCGCTCGTCCTGCTCCTCACTGAAATCTCCGCAGTTGATTGGAAAGCAATGAAAATGTGCGTAAAGAAAATGCAATTTGAGATTCCTCGAACAACCTAGTTTCCTCAAGTTTTCAACCATAGCAGACACTATCTCTCTGTAATTTTAACTTCTGTTATTACGTAGAAAGTGTTTTACAACTTTCTTGAAACTGACCACCAAATATTATTTCATGCTACATTAATTCAGACGCAGTACGTCGAAAGAAATACTTTGTGTCGCTCGTCATTCGAGAGCTTTCGTTGTCGTACATACGTGGCATTCCAGGCTCCCGAGGAACTAACCTGCGTGCTGACCTCGAGACTAAGAAATGAAACTTAAAATAAAATTGCAACTTTCTCTCCATTTGGGAGAGAAGTTGAAGGGAAACATATGTTTTCAGGGTTGACCCCCCTCCCCCCTTTTTTTGAATACCTATAAGCAACTTAACGAAACAGGGTAGTAGTGTAAACTACGCCCATAAACATTGAGGCGCATGACACCACCCATTCCTCACACATACCCGGGCTACATACTACGGTTGCTACGATTTAATGTGTCTCCACTACTCTACTCTCTTTACCTTCTTTCTTCTCACATAAGTTCCTCTCGTACCCCACTACAGACTCACCGCCGATGAACGTTGCATGCCTGACAGGTCACACGTGGGGCATCAAAACAATTTCACGTGCTTGCTTGACAACAGTTCGATGCTGAAATGCTTAATTTCCTTGGCTGTAAATAAATAAATTAAGGTTGGAAATAATAAATGCTTGATACTAAGTTAAAAATTCCAACCTGCATCGATTCTGATGAAAATTGAGAATGAAACTCTTCATGTTTTTTTGACATTAGAGAACTCGAAGCAATTTATTTTTCTAAAACGCTGACGAGTTTCCTGCCTTTCAAGTGCAAAAGTCTGCATTGAGAAGGAAAGAAGAGAATGTACATATATCTAAGCTACCTGATGCAACAAATTGTAAACGTCACTACGAGTGTTGCACTATTTCCCTTCCACCTGTGCCCACATTCTTCCAATCAGCTAACATTCCTCCTCAATGTGCCCCTACTATAGATGTCGAGGTAGATCGAACGAAAACAAAATTAACAGTAACTTGGGCAACCTGGCGACCGCCGGAACTACCCAGAATTTTTTCCGTCCGAGTCGGGATCGAATAATATTTCCTTTCTGTGCAACTGGCGGGAAGTTTGAACGGTATATTCGCGCCGCAATGTTTTTTTTATTGCACATGTATCGTAGAGCGCAGGCTTATTTACAATAAATAAATTAGGGGGTTCTCTGTTGACAGTAAATAGTAATAAAATGGAGTATTATAATAGTAGTAGGGAACAATTTGAAGAATGTAAGATTATATGTACACCAATTAAAAAGGTAAACATCAAACTATTTGCTACATACTTCCCAAAAATTCAATTTTTATTTTGAACTGGTTATTTCTTTTTATAAATTGCGCAGTTATAACACTTGCTTCGTCAATTATGTGCCACTAATCCATATTCAGAGTACTTAGCGGACTGGCGAATCAGAACAAACCAGAGATATCAGCGGATTTACATAATTTTCAGCAAATTCATAAATTTTCGGATATTTTCTCTAATATTTACTTAACTTTTTTGTCCAGTTGACACCTTCAAACTGTAAAATGTGATAAAAAAGGCTCTTATTTTTATAGAAGTTATCCGTCAATTTCTAAACCCCCGGAAAATTCTGTAAACCCCGCAGAAAATTCGGCAAGCTTTACACAAAAGCTATGCTATCCCTGTTTTGACTAAAAATACTGTAGCTTTAGTACACAT
This sequence comes from Belonocnema kinseyi, assembly GCF_010883055.1. Classification (NCBI taxonomy): domain Eukaryota; kingdom Metazoa; phylum Arthropoda; class Insecta; order Hymenoptera; family Cynipidae; genus Belonocnema; species Belonocnema kinseyi. The sequence continues at coordinate 9,253,505 of NC_046658.1, forward strand.
TTTTCTTCGTGCAGTAATCGTGATGTCAATTTTTTTGCTTTTTGTTTAATTTGATTGCGTTTCATTTCCACTAGATACTAAAAAATGGTACACGGAAACCAGTTTTATAAGAAATATTACTTTTAACATATTTTTTAGCAATATATTTTCACATTTTACAAAGCTGCTACGGAAAAGTTGGCAACAATCGAAGATATTTCATCTTTAGGAAAATAATAAGAAAAATTAAACGAATGTATATTTATAATAAAATTAGCAGAGAATACATTTAAATTTTTTAAAAATTTGTTTTTCAAGTTTAAATATATAGTACCCTGCAAGCAAAACGATTCACAGTAATAATGGCTTAAGTTGGTGCGTTTGTATAGAAACTTACCTTAAAACTGATGTGCAGGACATTAAAATGTTTATTATTCTATATTTTATTTAAATACGAAGTAAACATTGAAATTTGAACTGTTTTTGCAATAGAATAGTTTATTTCTGCTCATTCATACCATTATCCGCTCACTATTCTTACAATAATTAATTCTGAATTGTTTCCATTAACTCTAAAAACATTTCTTAATATTGCCACTTGATATTCCTTCTTTGATGACCTTATTCTGGATCATTATAATCTCATCTCATCGGCTATGTCGTCTAAAAATGTATTGAACAATGAGGGACTTAGCTGGCATACTTGTCTTCCCCCTCATCTGATTTCAAAACATTCCGTGTTCTCTTATTCTGTGATAACTTCGTTTACTGTGTCCCTACTTATTGTCTTGATCATTTTTAGTATTCTTCCTTAAATTCTAATATTGTGCAAGTTTTAATATAGAAGTTCTCTATTCACCGTATCAAGCGCCTTCTTTTAATCAATGAATGCACTATATAATTTACCCTTTTCTCGTTTTAGGAGGATTATCAATCAACGCGTTAAGGATAAATGTCTTCCTTATCTCGCCCTTTTAACAATTGGTGATATCACTGATTTCTCCCTTTCATTCCCTATTTTTCCGCTTATCAAAATCAATCTAGAATACGATCCCAGGGCTTTTATTGCCTTTATTTTTTCAAATATTTCTAATTATGTCTTCTAATCTCATTACTAATATTCTCAATTTCAGTATTTATTGTATTTGCCTGATTCTAGTAAAAAGATATATTTACTAAAAATTATAATAATTTTTATTAATAGTTGTGTTGTAAATTTAATGTTATCTCAATAATATTCATTTCCATTCAAAGATGCGTTCAATTTGCGTTTAGTTTGTCACACGACATTATCATTTATTTAATATCCCATAATGAATGCAAACATGCATAAAGAGGTCTCCACGAAAATATGGAGTGCATAGTCGTTACAATCATTGCATCACGCTAATATAAAAATGTATAACCCAAAAATTACGTCTAACTATTCAAATCCTAACGAATTTGGACAGTTTAGTATACAGAAGTTTTAAATTCAGACAGGAGAACGTAATTGACAGTGACATCCCTTCAATAAACCAAATCAATAAAAAATGTTGTATTGGATGACAGGTGGACCAAGGAGGACCAAGAGATGCTCCTTCCTCGTTGAACCTCGAGTAAGAAGTGATCGGATGATTTTGTAAATCATACTTTCGCTTTACTTGCTTGTCCACTTTTGAGTCCAAGGCGTATCAATATAAATATTTACCTGTAGCTTTATGGTTCAATTCTAATTATGAAAATAGAATAAATCGTATCAACACGTTCTTAATGATAATGAAACAGAGAGGTCCTCGCCGTGCTGGCGCCACTGATAAAGAAAAGAGCGATTCATTATGCCAGCATAGGAGTCTAAAACAACAAATTTTCTCAAATTTGTCTATTATTTCTTAGCTGCTGACTGATAAAAAGAATTACATAATAGATAAGCGGTTAAAAATATTTTCCCGGGTAGGTTGACGCGCTCGCCGTCTTTACTAGCTTGTCATAGAGTGATGTTACCAGTTCGACTGCATATGTGTTGGTTCTCCATTTAATGGAGTGGTGAATGGCTATTCGGACCGGAGAAAATTATCGCATCTAATTACATTATCAATGTAAAAGTGTATACTGATAAGTCAGTTCAATCTTACATAATTCGGCTGGGGCTCATGTTTGTTATCTTAAAACATTTATTCCATCTTAAAAATTTTTAATTATTTAAACAATTTTTATAAACAAATTAAGAGTTTGGCTATTTTTTTAAAGAATAGACTTGATTTGTTTTCGGAATAAACAAAGAATGTATTTCCAATAACTCTTTTCGACGATACTTTACGCATTTACAATAATATATTAATTATTTAGACAGTTTTCATAAACATATTCAGAGTTTAATTATTATTCAATTGTGTAATAGAAGAATCGTTACCATTTATTGGGTGTCGGAACGTCCTTGCACGAAGGGGTTGCCGGGTCGTGCCCGAGATTAGGCGGAACCACCCCCCCCCCCCCCCCCCCCCCCCCGAGGGGTCCCGCATGATAGCATCGGCCGTATCGGGTCTCATTGTTCTGTAAGTGGCAATAAATTTCGTATTGTTTTTATCACAATCTCTTGTGATAATTGAAGGGTCCCCACTTCCTGCTGGACAAATGTCGGAATACGCTAAAGAAGCCCGTAATAAAGACATTAAAAAATATCGCGAATGTTGTGCTCGAAAAAAATCAAGAACAGCGACGATGCAAGACATTTTCAATCGACTCCTCTTAACCTCAGATCCGTACATATCAAGAATGGGCATGAAGAACAAGAAAAAAGCAAAAAGTTTATCACCAGAAGCCCCGCAATTGTTGCTTTCTTCTGATGGTTCCTGCGATAAGTATGGTTTGAAGGAACGATGATGAAAATTGTGATTAAAGATATATTACATTTATGTCGTTTGTTTTTTCATTGTATACAGTAATAAAATTCGAATTAATTGCATTATGTGTATTTTGTTCGAAATTGCGTCAAATTTTTCCTTCATTTTAAGTCATCTATTCTCATTTTTCTAAATTCTTATTTAAAATTTTGAATAAAATATGGTTAAAACATACAAATATTAATTCCTAATAATAAAAGTTGCTTATGAGTATTGTACATTTTCAATAAGTCACTTCAAAACCGTAAATTTACAGATGTCCACAAGAATCGGATGCATTTTACTAAAAAAAAAATAGAAACTTCCTGTCGGTCATTTTGTTTTTTCATAATTTTGATTGCAAATTTGATATCAGTGAGCTTAAAAACATAAGTGTACTGATTCCCACAAAAATGAAATGCATTTTACTAAAGAAAAATGGTTACTTCCGCCATTTTTTTTTTTAATTTTGATTATAAATGTGAAATAAGCGAGTTCAAAAACATAAGAATCACCGTCCAATTTTTGGATACGCACCTTGGTCTATTTTTGCCGTTTTTTTTTTAATCTAGCCCACTGTAACGTTCAAAGCAAGACTGCATAGAGGCTGCATAGAGGCACACCTAGATGCGGCAAGTTGCGGCGGAGTGGGGATAGAATTATTAGTAGATCAGAATAAATGTAGACGGCGCTGTCGCCAAAAATTCTAACCCATCCCGCTATGCCTCTCTTCCTGCACAAGTATCCATCCCCTTTTAACAGTTGTCGTGAGTAAAATGAGTTTTCCGAAAATATTCATGATCACTGGAGCAATTAGAACTATGTGTTACCCGGCGATCGAGGAAAATAGCAATAAACTAACAATAACTAATAACTTATTTAAAATTTTGTAACTCCAAACGATTCAAAGATATGAAATTTTATATTTATTAACCCTACCGATAAAAATCTCAAGGGTCCTTTGTTAAGCTTTCGGATTGAAATTTAGAAGTAGATTTTTTAAATTTCATAGTTAATAGCCTAAAACATAATAATTCAGAATCTACGGGTTTTGATGATTTCAGATATCTAACTTTTTTTTCAAAAGCTTAAAATCGGAATTAATACAATGTTTCTCGTAAATGAAATGAGATACACCAAAAAAGACAACATTTTTTAATTCAACTATAAAATTGTACATTATTATATGTTATAATTATAAATAAGTATAATGAGAAAATTCATCAATTAAAAAAAAAAGTGTTAATAATTTGAAGAGAAATTTAAAAAGGGAGAGTCGGGTTAGCGACGGCCAACTACTGTAAATAACTCTGCCCGCCGGGTACGTGACGAATGCTAAAGGAACATTATATTACCGTCGCACTACTCTTAAAAGGACCACTAAAAGGACCTTGAAAAGGAACCAAATCTCTCAGACTATCTCAGAGACTAAATCATTCAAATCGACTCTGCTTATAGACTCAAATGGGCCAGGCTATTTCGCTTGAGAATACTCAGAGATTTCTATCGGCAGGGTAAAATAAAATTTTCCTTCAATTTTCAGCACTTTAAGTTGATATGATTTGATTATATTTATCTCCATATATTTTGTTTTATTCAATTAAATAATAAAACGCTTCTTTTCTCACAGAAAAATCTCTTGAACCAATCAAATTTACACCAAAAGTCTTAAATCTTGTAACGTTGTGGCCACCCACCCGTTATAGATCCCACTCCAGATCACTTTCACAATTAAACAACAATGCAACGTGAATCCGTGGCCGTCACGAACTCAAATTAGGCTTAAGTAATGAATAATATGTATTGCACATTATTTTATGTAATTGTGTGGAAGAATGAAAGGAAACACTTGGCCAGGAAGGTAGAACGGAACTGACTATCAAAATCCAGTTGCCACCATCTTGGCCGGACGGCTCCACATTTACCGGAACCGGTCAAGTTCTTTCCGCCAGTTGCAACCCCTTTTAATAGCATTGAGGGCAGCACACACTAGACGAAGATGACGGAATACGAGCAAAGAGGGGAGAAAAGGCGGTAGAACTGAGAGAGAGTCAGTTTCGTGTCGGCCATCGAGGAAGAATACGCATTAAAATTTTGAATACCCAGCCTTTTGAAGCTTTAAAGGAGGAGAACTTCTGTCCTACAGTCAAGGTAGGCGTTAAGCATTTCGTCCTCCAGATAGTTTGTTAAAATGATAAAAATTCAGTTTGAGTGTAGATTGTTAAATTTGAATCTGGTTCGGTGACTCAGACAGAAGCCGTAGCGATTTTTGTGCGAGTGCTAGAGAGAACCCCTTTGTTTTTTAAAACTTCCTTCTTTTATAAAAGTAGTGAAGTATAGATAAATTTATTTATTACCAATTTATTTTTTTTAAGCTAAAATCTCCATTAAATGTGTACAATTTAAAATTTTAATCATGGGGTGTTTTTCTGTGTCTTTTCCTCGCCCCAAATTTCCCTCTCCCGAATGAGCTAGAAATTCTATAAATCTTTGTATCCAGTTAAAATCTGGAGTGACGTTGAGAAAGCATCTGGCGCCTGCAGGTAATTATATCCTTTTGTTCAATTAGTAAATTTTTCTTAAAATTATATATCCAATTTTTTAGTACTATTTCACGCCTGTTTTCCCCAAGGTTGGGAAGGGTATTAGAATCTCTATTTTCTACACAATTCACTTTTATAAGGGGTTCATTACTTATATTACAATTAAACAGCCACACAAAAAAAAGTTTGTGGATCAAAAATCACACGTAAAGCTCTGGAAGCATATTTTCCGAGTAGCAAATGTGTTGTGTTTGCGGTACCGTTTCATTCAGCTTCGGCTTAACCTACATAGAGGTTTAACCTATCCTAACCTAAAAAAAACCTGATCTAACCTAACCGATTACGTTGGCAACCCTGTTCTTGCGTACTTTCATATTTTTACATTAATAGCAGTAAATGTCTGAATTCATTTGCATGTTTAAGTTACAGTTCTACATTTTAATTGATACAAACATTGTCAGGTTAATTGAAATGGGGTCAATTCTACTTGTAGTTCTAAGTTTCTTCAAATGAGTAATGTGCGTCTAAATTTTTAACCACCTGTAGTACAATGAACTGAAGGTTATTGTGTTACAACGGGAACACTTAAGTTGTGTTGCGTTAAGCAAAATTTCGTTAGGTTCTGTTAAGTTAGATTCATTTGTAGGTTAAGATCGAGTTAACCTATTAAATATAGCACACATTTAAGGCTGAGAACCGTACGCTTACATAGCTACACGTCTTGTTGAATTTCATTCGGCTAGGTTAGGTCAGGTTTTGTTAGCTTAGGGTAGGTTAAATCTCTATGTAGGTTAAGCCGAAGCTGAATGAAACGGTACCGCAAACACAACGGGACAACACAATGAGTTTAATTGTGTTGCGTGAAGGTAAGTTAGGTCAGGTTTTGTTAGGTTAGGATAGGTTAAACCTCTATGTAGGTTAAGTCGAAGCTGAATGAAACGGTACCACAATCACAACGGGACAACACAATGAGTTTAATTGTGTTACGTGAAGTTAGATTAGGTTAGGTTTTTTTAGGTTAGGATAGGTTTGACCTCTGCAGGTTAAGCCCAAGCTGATTCAAACGGTACCGCAAACACAACGGGACAACACAATCAGTTTAATTGTGTTTCGTGAGGTTAGGTTAGGCTAGGTTATATTTATTTCTAGCTTAGGCTCAAGTTGACCCATTCGATGTAGCACACATTTGCTACTGAGAAAATATGCTTCCAGAGCCAGAGTCAGGTTCTATTGGGTAAAGTTATGTTAAATAAGTTGATATCAGGCAAGGGTTGATCCTTCACATTTGTCGACATGTATTTGAAGTGAAAATTTGCATCACTGGCATTATTTTGAAATTTATTTGCCTCGGTGCATGATTTTTCGTCATTTTTTGAGTTTATGGCTCAACCATCACGTGATGGGTGATTTTTTATACTGAATTAATATTTATAATTTATACTA
>NC_046658.1:9260430-9272222 GCF_010883055.1 Belonocnema kinseyi
ACTAAATTAAGCGCCCCAAAATCCATAGGAATACGTGTGTCTTGTTACCAGATCCGCACACTTTTTTTTTTGTATGGCCGTGTTATTATTCATTCACAAATAAACATATGCCTTTCTTCTCGTTATACGTCTTTCAGCGACAACTCACATATGTTACAGTGGGAGACGGCGAAACGAAATCTTTATTTTCCCGGAACAGATTAATTTTTTTGGATAAACACTTTTTTATTTCTATTTGGCTACCCTATATCTCAGGATCAAGTTTTTATTATTTTCTCCAAATTCTTGAATGATTTACTCGGAATTAGTGAACTTTTTCTGATTAAATTCATCTTCTCTCAAATTAGCAACTCAACATCTCAGAAGCAAGTTTTTATCTTTTATTTATACTTCCATTCTCTGAATAAGTTTTTGCTTACCTTTTAGTCCGGAATTATACAATAATTAATTTTACAAACAATATTTTTCTTTAATACATTTTTGTGAGTAAAAACTAACTAAAAACATTTCTAGAGTGTTCATTAAGGAATAGAATAAGCCTACATAAGTATTTCGCAACGTTTACCTGAACAGAAAGCAGAAACATATGTAAGTTTCTAAATAACCAAATAATTTTAAACTGAAATAGGTATTCGAAAGTTCGCCTAGCGCAATCTTCTAAAGTTAGTTAGAATTAACAATGGAAATATTTTTCTCAAGCTTAAAAATCATTTTTGACATATGAAGATGTATCAGTACATGCATAGTTTTGAATATGTTATATATTAATTTTTTCTCTAAATACCACACTGCTCAGTTCGAGGCTCAGTTTCATTAATGTTAATTTCAACTTTAAACGTTTCAATTTTCAAAGTTTTCATTTTTTAATGACATGGCATCATGCACCGAAATTTCGGCACAAATTTCAGGACGAAGGGGCTCTACATACTGACATTTTCGTACGATTAGCTGGATATTTTCGGTACATGTAGTAGATTGTTGACACTTCAAATTTTTAAAGCTTCATTTTCAATCTACCACATTTTCGTTGGCTCACATTTAAAATATTGAAATTAATAAAAAATGATTAACCTTTTCTTTCTCTAAAAATTTTATTCTTCTCTTTGTCAATACGAAATTCATTAATATGTTTAGCTTATGCAATGCTTATTATTCTTTTAATTTTACTTTTATGTGGTTCTGAGGGTATACAATTTGAACCCCTTAAGTCTTTCTTGCAATTATTTATTAAATATATTTGGCTAATCATCATCTAAATGTATATTTACTTATAGTGACCAGAAAACCCATTTTAGTAACAATTTGAATTGAAGTTAAGTTATAAATTTTAAACTAATGTAACACAAAATTTTATTCTTAATTCATATTGACTTATTATTCCTTTTTATAATACCCGTTTATAAAAGATTACAATTTTCTTTTGAATTTATAAAAATTTAAAAAATTGTAGGTAGATATAACGGATTAAAAAATAGAAAATATTTAATGAAAAACAATAAAACCAATGGTATCTCACAGAAGTATCAGAAGTGCTCCGCCCTCTCGCCCTAAGTTTATACCTGCTTTTCTTTACGTATCTATGTTTAATCCTTCAATTTAAAGGATGGGGTACTCGGAAAATGTACTAAGTCTAACAGAAGATATCAAGTAAAAATTTCAAGGACACTTTCCTTGCATTAAGTTCTAGTTTCTTCGTTAGAATTCTAGATTTTCGATCTTTCAGACCATCCAGATACGAATGATTTTTAAGATTTTGAAAACAGGCACCAAACATACATTTCTGAGACTGTATGGATTTATACGTTTCGTGAAATTCTGCGTTGAATGATATATACTTTGAAGAGAAGACTTTTTGACTCCTTATATATACAGGGACCTTTCAAAAAATAGTTCATGCTTTTCGCTGAAAGTTTTGACCCCCCCCCCCCCCCCCCCCCCCCCCCCCCCCGATCTATCACTTTTCCTATACTGAGTGTACGCAAATCTAACATAGACATAACGCTGTGGGTCCCCCATGCCCAGCAAGCCGTTATGTATGTTTAAACATTAAATAAGTAACTAGTTACCGTTACTAGATAAAGTAACTTCAAGTTACCTAAAGTTACTTTTTTCTCTTCCTTAATTTTTTAATTTAAGAATGAAAATAATTAATGCAAGGTTGATAAAATTATTTAATATTATATTATTACAATAAAAATATTAATTAGTTCATCAAAATATTATTTTTTAAACAGGGATTGGCTTCGTAAATAAAAAGCTAGACAGATATTTCGTCAAGTGAACAGTAATATATCTTTGGAAATTGGAATACAATGTAAATTAAATATTAAAAGTTAGTCGTTCTGTCTATAGTCTTCTTGGTTGAGTGGTTTAGTCATTGCCGCAAAGATTTTTTTATTGGATACAAAAAAGATGTACAAAAAACACAAAGTAACTGTAATAGTATATTGAGCAAGAAGTGTGGCAATTGCCAAACCACACTTGTTGCTCATACTATTTTATTGAATGTGTGCGTGTAAAGTGGCTTATTTATATAGGAGGACAGGCGTGAAATAATGATTACTGGCGTGTGGTATTGGAAACCATGGGTAATATGGCATTTATAGAACGTTAAACAAGTGTGAAATAAGCCAATTTACACGGACATTTAAATTAAAGTAACTAAAATTAAGTTACAAGTTACTGCAAAAATCGTAACTAAGTTACGTTACAAGTAAGTTTTAAAAAAAGTAACTGAGTTACCCTTAAAGGTACCAATAACGTAACTTTTTAGTAATTTAGTTACTTGTAACAAGTTACTACCCAACACTGGTACATACTATCAACTGTATGTATCAAGAAAATGGTATTGTAGTTTTTTTCTGAATAATACTAATATCTCGACTTACTGCAAAAAGACGTAAAAATTAAAACTGAAATGATTTTAAAAAATTGTAAAACTAAATGAGTGATTTAGCGTAATAATTAGATATATTTCATGAAATATTCTTCTAATAACGAATATAATTAATTATAACATTTTTAGCTTTGAGACGTAAAAAATCTAAACATTTGAATTTGAACTATTTTAAATACAACTGACTTGTAATTATCGTATGGTCTAAGTCAAATAATTTTAATTTCAAAACTTTTAAAAATGGAGAGAATAATTTCAAAATAAAAATGTTCTCTAAAAATCGAAGTTATAGTAAAAAGTTACGAATAAAATAGTGCTTAGTTGTTTTTGTTTTAGAAATAGAGGACAATAACTAGTAATATTAGAATATCAAATGTCAATATCACGTCATTAGTAATCAATAAACAAAGAAATATTAATTAAAGTTAAATAAAATCTCATTTAATTTTGACTGTAAGTATTTACGAAATTTTCGGAAAAATATTTGTTTTGAATCTCGCTTGAATTAATGAAATCGTTTTTTAAACATAATTTCTTTATTTAACGAAAACAAAAAACCATAAGTCCTTGACTACGGTTACCGAAATTTCGATACAAAGAGATGGATTTTTTCGGTGCAAGTATAGCTGGAAAAGGTTCTATTTGTACTAAAATGTTGGTACAATTAACCACATTTTTTCGGTACTTGTACACTTCCATCAAGTAAACTTTTCTTAGATTAAGAGCCTATGAATATATTTCTTTAACTTAAACAAATTTTCCTTGAATTGGCGAATATTTTTCCAAATTTTCATTGTCAAATTTTTATTTTTAAACTTTTTAATGTTTAAGAGTTTTTTTTGTTAAAGCAGTAAAATGGGAAATGCTCATGCACTTACCACATTCGAATTTTGGGGACCATGAGCCCAATATGCGCACGTCACACATTTATACAAACGTACATACACGTGAAATGCACACATGAGCGCACAGTCCACAAGGAACGAATGTGAGTGTGGGACTCACCAAACGGCGCCTACCCACTAAACCAAACTCCTTATCTATCTATCCGCTGTCGCATTACTTCAAGAACATGGGAGTTAGGCTACTACGCCGCTCTTCGATGTCCACCTAACTTTTTTCTGTCAACTGGGATGCTTCCTCAACGGGGTGATCTCCTTGTGCGACATGTCATCTCTTCTTCCTTCATCAAAGAAAACTCATGCACTGTCCTCATCAGTACAACTTGGCGTTGTCTATCGGGCTCTTCGTCCTTTGGAGCATTGCTGGGGAAAGGAAAAAAACACAACAGTGTAAACACACCCATACTAATGGACAATACATTAAACAGAATTTTACATATGTCCTCTAAGAACTCATTTATTTTTCGTTCCTGCTATCTCATTTCACACTTTCTACCCCATGTAGTTTGGCACGCGTCAACCTCAGTCGTGTTATATTTGAACACTACGGACCGTCGGCTTTCGGCCACAGTATAGGACTTTACCAGACAAGTATAAATAGGTCTCACATTATTTCCTCTTTCTTTTTTTGCTTAAGCACCTCTTCTGCGTATCGGGATACTGCATCCCAGTTATGGCTGTCCTCCAGCATCGCTCTCCCAATAGCCTCTGGTGTGATAGTCTCACCCAGTTCATTCTCCAGTAGAGTTTTCCTGTGTTCCCATCTGCTGCACGCGAAGAAGGTGGGTTCGGCATTGTCCACTTTATCCATGCAGTAATCGCAGTTCAGGTTCTCCTTTATTTGAATTTTATGCAAGTAGTCATTGAGGTGACCATGACCGGTCAGCAATTGCGTCAGGTGAAAAGACAATTTACCGTGGTCTCTGTTTTTTCACTGCACAGGATCTTCTATGAACCTGGCAGTCCATCTACACTTGGACTCGTTTTCCACCTGGCTGCCCAAACGGACAGAGTGCGGTTTCTCTCGCGGTCAGCTAAGTCTACGCCTGCACCCAACAGTTTTGCCTCAAAAATCCCTTTTCTCTCCATAGCCAGAAGGTCTATCGGAAAATGCTGGTTAGTACCAAAATTTCCAGTTCGGAGACTGCGATATGCGCATCCCACTCGTAGGGTTCCTTTCCTCTAAGCTGCTGCTAATTTGTTTCGGTACTTTCTGACCTTCATAGCGTCAGCCCACACCTCTGCTCCGTAGAGCAGAATGGAGTGAGCGACTGCCATAAGAATTCTTCTCTTACTGATTCGAGGGCCTGCGACATTAGGCATCAATCTGGAGAGCATGCCTACCAGAGTATCTGTTTTATCCGCCGCCTTACATAGTTGGAGCCAGAACGTAAGCTTCCGATCTATTACTACCCCGAGATATTTTAGTGCCCTCGCGCCTTCAATTTTGTGGTCCGCGATCTGGGCTTCAAAAGAGTCTGGAAAAGCGCTTTGCCTGGTAAGCACTACTATTTCAGATTTATGGGTGGCACGTGTCAGCCCGTGGTCCTTCAACCAGTTTGCAACCAAGGTTGAGACAAGTATTGTCTTTGTTCTGGCTTCATTTTCACTTGGTGCCGTGATTGTAGCTGCGAGGTCATCCGCAAAGCCAATAAGCTTGCAGCCCTCCGGCAGTTTAATCTTTAGAAATCCTTCATAGAGGATGTTCCAGAGGTCTGGTCCAAGTACAGAACCTTAGGCAACGCCTGCTGTCACCTTTTTCAGCCTTGTGCCCTCCGTTGTTTCAAACTGCAGTTTTCTGTCACTCAAGTAATCAGAGATGACTCTGCTCAGATAGTATGGTACCCCGAAATTATTTTGCAGAGCTTCCATCACGTCCGTCCATCGGAGAGTGTTAAATGAATTTTTAACGTTAAACGTTGCCAGCACCACAACCTTCCTGGATCTGTGATTTATGCTCCAGGCTTTTTCCACTTGCTTCTGAATGTTAAACATCGCTCCCATCGTTGTTCTGCCTTTGCGAAAACCATGCTGGTTTGCGGCTAGGCCATCGGCCTGATCGATCGCCGTCCGAAGTCTGGCACGCAGCATTTTTTTGAACACCTTACCAATAACATCCAGCAAACACAGTGGTCTGTAGAATGCTGGTGTAATCGGGGGGCCCTTTCCTTTATCGAGAAGGACAAGATTTTGAACCTTCCATATGTGGCTGAACATGCCTCCCCTAAGACATGAGTTGAACATATTTAGCAGAAGATGTGGATAGGTACCTTTAATCGCCTTGACAACCTCTACAGGTATTGCGTCAGGATCAGGGGCTTTACCACTTTCCATGCTTATCACCGCCTCCTTTAGATCATCAAATGAAAACCAATGTGCATCAACTGTATTGTTGTCGTCGGTGTTTTTCCGTTCTGGGTGTATTGGAAAAAGTTTGCGTATCATTTCCTCCATCGACGCGGGGTCCTTAGGCCCTTCAGGCGATTTCCGGCAAAACTTACCAGTGACAATTTGGTAGCCACGGCCCCAAATATCGTCATCCACGGCTGCACAAATTTCTTTCCATTTCTGGCCTTTATTCTTTTTCATGGCTAGGCTTGCTTAGCCTCTTTTTAGCTATTTTATAACTAGCGGTTTTCGCCTCCAAATTCGGAGATTCAGTCCGCAAGACTGAATGCTTAAAACTGCGGCGGAAGCTCCGAAGAGCGAGAAGAAAATCTCCGAATTTCGAGGCGAAAAACGCTAGTTATAAAATGGCTAAAAAGAGGCTAAGCCTAGCCATGAAAAAAGAGAGACCTCGAAATTCGGAGATTTTCTTCTCGCTCTTTAGAGGCAAGCTCTATCAGACTCATTGTCTTATTTACTAAGTCCTATGCTTCAGATTCGGAGGCAGCTGAAGGTGGGTGCTCCTCAAGTAGTCGGCCACCTTTTTTAATGATGGTTTTTGAAAGAGCTACTGTGTTTACCTTCTTCGTGTTCTATCCCTTCCTTCTAAGATGCATGGTTTTGCTTTTGAAAGGGTCGCCTAACTTGAATTTTATGCACTGGTGGTCACTAGCGGTAAAATCCTCTAAGACTTTCCACTCTTGGACTCTACTGGCTAGTTTTGATGTTGCTAGGGTGACATCTATTATCGTCTCCCGATAGCCTACCCTCCTGAAAGTTGTAGATTTTCCGGTGTTCAGCACCGTGAGATCAAGGCTAGCCGCCATTTCAGCCAAGTCCTTTCCTCGAGGGTCGGACCAGTTCATGCCCCAATCCGAAGACTTGGCATTGAAGTCTCCAGCAAGAATAATTTCACCATCTAAGTTTCGGACCAGGTTTTCAATCCAGCTAGCTTCTTACGGAAAATGGCTATTCATTCATTCGGGGAGAGGTAGAAGCTCACTATTGTGCTACTTCCGCTCCTAATCCATACTTAGCTATCTCCTCGACCCTGGTTTTCTACCGGCGTTTTCTCCAAGTTCCGGACCCAGTTGGCGGCTCTGTTCGAGGTGTCTGCAAACCAGTTTTTCATTTTAGGATTTGCATATTGTTCGTTTATTATTACTACGTCGGCTTTTTTTCAGCTGCCATACGAAAGAGCAGGTCCAGCGCCAGTTGGCATCGACCGAGATTACCTTGGATAAAGGTGGTCATTTTCTTATGATTCTATAAGCTCGCTCTGCCTCCTTGAAGCATGCAAACCTAAATGAACCGGGGAAATGGTCCATCGGGGCCTCGTCTGACCGGTTTAAGCACAGGATGTATTTGGGCCTTCCAGAGCAGTCAGGTGCTTTCTGGTCGTCTTGGCCACATTTCCAGCAGAGGTTCCTTCGGTCGGATTCCTTACATGCAACTGCAATGTGTCCAAAACCATTGCTTTGATAACATCGTGGCACCTGTACTTTGTTTCGGACTCGGCAATATACCCATCTTATCTTGATGTGACTTGCCTTGTCTAGCTTGTTTGCTGCCGTCTCATTTAAAAGAGCGAAAGCTTTTAGGCTTCCTCTAGAGTCAGCTTTCGTCATATTTATTTTAGTATCCTCGTTATATTCTTCCCCGAGAAAGGCTTTAAGCGCTACCTTTACTTCTTCAGGTTCAGTAGACATATCCAAATCTCGGATCTCTACCTGGCACTTTGGCGAGAGTTGGTGAACTTCTCCGCCCTCCTGAACTCCTTGCTTAAGTGCTGCTCCGAAATTGGATTGGTTTTCGGCTGATGCACCAACTTCCATGAGTAAATACCCCTGTTTCGTTTTCCTAATGGACTTAATCGTCACCTCCAACTATTCCGGTTTGACTGATTTCCTAACTTGTTTAAGAACATCCGGATAATCTCGGCCTTTCGCCGGCTTAATCAAAACCGCTTCTGCGCGGTTCCTGATGAGTTTTGTTACAGTTTCCCGTTTCGCTGCTTTTGAGGGCCGTACCTCTGGTTGTACATGGGATTCACCAGCTGCGTCTGTCTGCTTTTTTCCTTTTCGCCTTTTAGATTTAACCCATTCAGAGGTTTCTCCCGCAAGTTGTGTCTTCTTAGAGGGACGCGATGAAGAGCCTTCGCCACGACTAGGCGTGCCCTCAGCAGTCCTCTTGTTAGTTCGTTGGCCCTTCGGAGTTACTAGGTCATCGTTTCCAAGTTTGCTCGTACCAGCCACAGGATTTGGCAATTCAAGCTCAGTATTATTGAAGGCCACGCTGAAATTTGTCAGCGTAGTAGCTGCTACCTCCAATCCGTTCTTTATGGTTAGGTCAAGGTTTGACCTTTGATGGGAATAATTAAGCATCTCCTCTATCACTTTTGTAAGCTTTCGTAATAAGTCACCTAGTTCGTTCTTTTGGCTCCCCCCAAAATCCATGGATCTGGCCCTGCTGATGTTACAGAATTGTTTGGGGTTCAAATCTATTGTTTTTCATGGCAAAATATATGACACGTATTGTTTATTTTCCACAAAAAAAAGTTCACCAAAATTAATTATTTTTATTTGAGAAGTCTACCATTATAGTTGGAGTTGAGAATTTCTATTTTTTGTTTGGAAATTATACTGTTTGGTAGAAAATTCATTATTTTGATTAAAATTCAAAGAGATTGAGAAAAATCGACTATTTTGTTAAAAAGCCCTGTCTTCAGTCGAAAATTCATGAATTTTGTTAGAAATTCATCTTTTTTTGGTATAATATTTATATTTTTTGTTGAAAATTTATGTATTTTGTTGAAAAATTCTACTTTTTTGATAGAAAATTAATCTTTTTGGTTGAAAATCTACGTATTTTATTAAAAATCCTATTTCTCCGATATAAAATTGATCTTCTTTTTAAAAAATTTATCATTTTGTTTGAAAATTCATGAAGAAGCCATTATTTTGTTGAAAATTTATTTTTTTTGTTCGAAAGGAAATTATTCATTTTGGTTGAAAATTAATTTTTTCGTTCAAAATTCATGTACATTAAAATTCGACTAATTGGTTGAAAATTCGTATTTTCCATTGAAAATTCTACCTTTTCTATAACTCTCTATGTTTCTTGCCGAAATCAGCTTTATACACTTATTTGCAAAATTTTCTTTATAAGAATTTTTAAATTTCTGAAATTCTTATTTTTTAGAATATTCAGATCAGTTTTGTACAATTTTATATCCTTTCCTATATTATGTTCCATAGCAATCCTATGACGTGATATCATAGCAGGGCGCTCTAGCAGTGGGTATGCAAGTACGTATAGTGTGACATGCGGGTGATATCAGTCAGTCTTTGGGACTTCTCGCCATTGTCACTTCGTGTACTTGATCACTCTGTTAATCATAATATAAAATCACATTTCCCATATCTGTTCTGTTTCGTATTAATCAACACACCTATCCTGTGTATCTTCAACAGGTTATGGGCCCAGGACTTTGTTAATTAATACTTAATCTGTGAAAGTTTAGAAATTGCTTGTGAAGCCTTGAGTAGCGTCAAGTTCGAGTGGAAGCATCGGCTCGGTAAATCGTTAAAAAATGAGTTCCACGCTGTCGGCGCGTATTGCGACGCTCGGGAAAGACAGTTTCGACACTTGGAAGTTTCAGGTTGAAGCTTTGTTAGAGAAAAATGATGCTTGGGAATACGTGAGATGTGAAAAAGTTCGGCCTAGTGTAACGGTAGATGACGTGGCATCTGAAACAGCAGCCAAGGCATGGGACGTGGCCTAGTCTTGGCGATAAATGCTACAGAGCTAAAGCAGATTAAAAGCTGTGACACAGCAAGTGCAATATGGAGGAAGCTGCATTCAATATAACAATCTAAAGGACCGGCTAGAAAGGCAACGTTTCTAAAACAACTCATTCTGCACAAAATGGCGAAAGGTAACGATGTGCGTGATCACATTAGGAATTTTTGCGATGCAGTGGATAAACTCCACGAAATAGAGGTTGAAGACAATCAGGATCTGTTAACCATTCTATTGCTCTATAGCCTTCAGAGTAGCTTCGAGAATTTTCAGTGCACCATTGAGTCGCGGGATTAGCTGTCCAATTCTGAATTGCTTAAAATTAAAATCATAGAGGAAATCGATGCGAGACTGTCAAAAGCACGGGAAAACTTGCCGGGCGCCATGATGACAAGCAGTGCTCAGAGACAGAGGAAGGAGAAGAAGCCGTACCCAGAGAGTGGGGGAGATGAAAAAGGAGGTCACAGCACAACGTTCCCGTTTAAGTATTTCAAGTGCAAGAAAGTGGGATATAAAGCGAATAAATGTCTGCAACAAAAAGTTAGTTCTTCGACGGCGCACATGTGCTTTTTCCCAATAGCTGATAACAGCGGCGTAGCCAAGATTTTTTTCAGAGGGGCTTCGGTTTTTTTTAGATGGGGCTTCGGGTGTACGTATAGGCAAAGAGTGAGGGAAAAGGGAATTGAATAATGAAAAAACTTAGTTTCGGGGGGAGGGGGGCTTAAGCCCCCAAGCTCCACCCCTGGCTACGCCACTGGCTGATAGGGACAGTGCCTTACAAGCCGAAAAGAACTTTGTGCGGAGAAATTGGTCCCTTGACAGTGAGTGTACTTAACTCATGTGTCGCGACGAAAGAAGATTTTTGAATACGGAAGTGTGATAGTGACAGTTTAAATTTGGCGAGCTAAGCTACTGTCAAAGTTTAAGGGAAAGGAACTGTGCTGTTCAATGCGTCGGGTGACTCTAAGTCGTCGGTTGTACAGCTAAAAAATACACTGTAGTGTATGTTTAGAACAAATTGTATAGACAAATGCAAGTATCGGCCATTTATCTACTGAAATACATTCTGCTTTCAGTAAAACCACTTCAAGCTTCTGTCTCGAGCACTTAGCAATCAAACGTTCATAGATTCGTAAGAAAAATTCTTTAAAATTTTTGTTTAATTATTATTACAATTATTATTAAATGTTATTTTTATACTCAAAACCCTTGAAATTTTAATTATTCTAAGTAAAATTAAATTGCTTGAAAATAAAAATTCGGGTATTGTTAATAATTATTTATATCATTAATAATAATTGTCAACAATTTATTCATTGTTATTTTCATTACTAATAATATGTATTAATATTATATAAAAATAATATTTTATTATTAATTGTTACTTTTATGCTCAAACCCCTTGAAGTATTGAAGTCAGTATTTTTTGATCATATTATGTATAAAAATGTTTTATAAATAATTAATACTTTTATACTCAAACCCTGTGAAATTTAAATTATTCTATTTTAATTTAAATTGTTTGAAAATTGACCATTATAGAATTTTAATCATTATTTGTGTCATCAATAATAATGATCAACAATTTAAAAATGATTCATTTATAAGCGAGTTAAAGTGATTTAAGATTTAAATTTTAAATGCTTTTTTATTTTAAAAGTTGTAATATCACAATTCTCGTTAATTGAATATTTTTTGAGTTTTCAGTTTTTTATTATTATTATTACACCATTAAGCCATTTCCCTTTCGGGGTAGGCGTGACTCACTCGGCAGGGGAAAGGAGTAGTGTGTGGATGGGATAGAGATT
>NC_046658.1:9272322-9333792 GCF_010883055.1 Belonocnema kinseyi
AGCACAATTTTAAGAAAGTTTATTTATACCAAAATGAAAATTTTCTATTTTGCTTTTTCTCCAACCGAGTATATGAAAGACCACTCTGTTTCAAGTTTGTTCAGTGAATTTCTTATTCATTTAATGACAAATGTTTTGTGGCACAAATTTTGTTATGAACATCTTATATTATAAATGACTTCATTTTTAACTCTATTTAAGAGTATTCAATTTTACAGGTTTAAAATTGAGGTTTTTGAAGGTTGATAATCACTGTGAATTTCGTTTTTGATCTCAGAAAAATCTGTCTAATCAATTATAATGATGAATAATAACCTTTTACATTATCATCTCAAAGAGAAGGTATTAGTTTTATGTAAAAAATTACTTTCGCGGATATCATCTAATTTCGACGTTTTGGGGCTCACTGCATGACAAAACATGGATTTTACTTCGAGGTCTGTCTTTGGTTGCCGTCATCGTTGTTTCTGAACACGATAACTTTTAAAGGAATTATCCGATTGAATTGCCCTTTAGCATAGTTTTTATTTTAATTATGAATAATGTCATGATTCAGTTGTTCCGTAACTCTTGAAATTTAAACATAGTGTTTGAACAATTTTTGTTTAGACAATTGGTAAATCAGTGGCTTTTTTATCTTATCATCTGGAGTTTTTAATTTAAAAATATTAATATAAAATATGAAATCAGTAAGAAAGCTTTAATTTTAATTGAAATTAAAATTAAAATTTTAAATTATTAAACAAAATAAAAAAGAAATTATGATTAAGAGCTTACGAGAATTCTAACTGCAAATCTAAATAGTTGAGAATCCATGTATATTTACGATTATATTCTCAAAGTCACAAAAATGTCGATGATTTTGTGGACCTATTAGCATTTTGAATTGAGGATTAGGCGAGGAGATAGAGAGGAAATACGCAAGTTGAAATGCAAAAATCGAGGGGCTGGCCTAACCCCTCAGGTAGTACGGGCGAATTTATGACCATTCCGCCCTGGGGCCTAGTCTCAAGACCTCCTTAATGTTTCTATTGTATATCAGAAGCATTTGCTGAAGCAACTAAAAATTCCACTATACCCTACTTAAACGAAATACTAATTTTCAAAAATAAATTGATTGTATGGTACGTGGATTTTTCTCACATTACGTATAATAATAGATTGTACATTTAGTAATTTGAAGAAATCACTGTCCCCTGCGGAATCACTAACATAAGTGAGTTAACTCAAATAAAGATACGCTAATTACCAAGAACACGATATTTAGTTTTTCTATTAGAACGTTGTTCCAACCAATCTGAAATAGCTGACGTGTGGGAAAACACGGCAAACTGATTCGTATTCAACACAAAAAAAACTACTTTGGATATCACAAATATCTCATTTTCTATATGTAAACATCAAGTTATGTTGACCAGTTTTATTTCTCATCCGTATTTAGCGTATCTTGCTCAGGTAATATTGTCTCGTACGCATTAAAAAGTTTTTCTGAAATAAGCCTAGTATTTCATGGGTATGCAAGGTGTCTAGCTTCTTGGAAATCCTTAAAAACCTGGAAAATTTCTTAAACTTTTTACCTGGAAAAACCTGGAATATTCATTGAATTTTTTAATTGGAAAAACCTGGAAATGTCCTTAAATTTTTCAAACTCACCTTTTCAGCACTAGATTGTTCATTTTATCGCGATGAAAATAACAAAGCTACTATTGAAAATATTTCAAAGCTTATTATTTATTCCCAATTTTTTCTACTTTAACGACCATTTTATTTTAAAAAATTTGAACTTAATCATTTTTGTCTGTCAACATTTAGAACAATGTTAAATTTCACTAGTAATGAATAGTATGGCTGTAGGTTATCTAAAATATTTAAATCAGAGGAAAAGCAGGGGATTTTTTCGGCCGGGGAAAATCAGTGACTTCGACAAAAATCTTGCAAAAGTCAGGCATTTCCTATAAGAGGCACTTTAAACGATTGTCTATTTGGTGTATAAATGAGGTTATGTTCAAAACTTTACAATAGATTCTAGCATTTGTATAGGCCAGGGAAAATGAAAAATTCGCCAAAGTAAAGTTAATTAGAAAGTCAACCTTTGTGTTTGGAATATCGACTATTACATTATTTGTTTAAAATTAATTTTTGAATGGAAAATTTATTTATTTCATTTTGGGCTGCAAATTGATTTTTTTATAATTAAAATTCAACTACTTTGGTAAAAGTTGAACCACTTCGATAAAAATTAATTTTTTTGTTTCAAGTTTCAAATCTTCATTTGAAAATTTAACTGTTTCGTTTAAAATTCGTTATTTACAAATTTCTTTATTAGAATACAATTTTTTACCAGAAAATGTAACTTTTCCATTTTTTGTTGAAATTTCATCAGTTAAAGTTAGAACTTCATCTTAATGGTAGAAAACTAATTTTTTGGTTGAAATTTCTTCTTTTGCTTGTTAAACTGCAACGGGTTGGTTAAAAAATAACTCTTTTGGTGTTAAATTAATAGTTTCAGTTTGAAAATGCAACAGTTTTACAAAACAACTCATCTTTTGACTTGAACTTCAATTAAGTCTTTTTTTTTTAATGACCGGAAATCAGAAGTTCTGTGGTTCGATTCTCAGTGGAGCGAAAGAGAAAGATCTTTTTTTCAAGAAAAAATTTTAATTTTTAATGTTTTTTATTCTTGACTGAAAAATCTTTATATGTTGAAAGTTCATCTTTTTGGTTAGAAAATCTAATTTCTGGGTTGAACTATTTGTTAAATTTATTGTTGAAGTCTCATTATTTGTATTGAAAACTCTTCTCTTTGGTTGGAAATTAAATGAATTTTGTCAAATTTCAACCAGTTCTAATGAAAAAGAGACCATTACATACGAAAGTCCACTCAGTTTGAATATATCAGCAGCAGCTCATTATTGGATTGAAACAAATTTAATTAAATTGCCCAGCTGAAAGAATCTGAAACTTTAAAATATTTTCGATTTTAACTTTGGGATTTTTTACTGTGATTAATTGAGCAATTACCAAAAAACGTCTTTAGTCCATAAAAGCAGATTTTTTGGGCGCATAGAAAATTTCGCATATGACAGCCTGGATAAGTTTCAACGTATTTTTCTTAAATTCAGTATTTTACCTATGTCATAAAAGTAGGCTTTATGAATACGAAAATTATTCTATAATTATTTATATGTACAATTTTACGAATTTTATTTTTGTCTTATTGCAGGCTAAGTTTCTCTCTCTAACATGTCAAACGTTTACCAACAGAATACCACCGATTTTCGGGTATGAGGTTGTACTTATAACTCAGGGGACACTAGACTGTCTTTTCGATTTTCTTATAGATGTCGCTGCAGTTACTTATGTTGTAGGGTCTCAATACCCCCCCTAAACCACTCAGCGGAGTGGAACGAGCGAGCCGGTTTGCGATCTACATGTACATAATCCGTGTCGAATAGGCAGCGGAAGCGGGAAGTGAGTTTCCTCCCGCCTTTCGAGCAGTTTTCCGTCTCTGTGTAACCGCATCACCATACAATCGATCTCTGGCCGCGCTAGGCCTTTCTATCTCTGTATTTGACTTAAGTACGTGCAATGTACATATACTCAATAAATTGTTATATTTAGTTACATGTGGTGTAACTTTACTTTCCTCCACATGCCAACGTGGATGTAAGCCGCAGTTGATTTTTAACCAAATAATTGAAGTCAGATTGTTTACCATTCTACCAGTTTACCAATAAGTGGTGACCCCGACGTGATGCCGTCGTTATGGACAGGTGGCGTCAGAGCATTTCAAGAGTCAAATTTTGGATACCGTACAACACCAGCCATTGGAATTTAATCACTGATTAATAAATGGAATATGCCCAGTTTCGCCAAACTATTTTACCAAGGATTTTGGCTTGTATTATTGAGATGATTTTAGAATCAGAATCGGCGTGGGTTACCGCCAGAATTGACGTCCTTCCATAACTAGACGACTGCTAGACTCACAAGGGTCATCGTCCTCAGTCTATTTTTTATGGGGTGAACAGTAAAGCGGTAAATTCTTCTTAAGCTGCCCTATTAATATATATTACTGTGTGTAGTACGCGTCTAGGAAACGTCAAGGAGGCATCTAGAAAATTTCTAGTGCGTATCTAGAGATCGTATAGTATGAATCTAAGAAGCGTCTAGTGCGCATCTAGGAATCGCATAGTGTGAATCTAGGAACGCATACAAATAATAAATCAATTAATATTAATACATTGCATTTGGTGAAATTGGTGAGACAGGAAATTATTCCAGTCCTTACTTAACTTGCAATAATAATTAAATCGTCCGTAAACGTCAAGATGGGAATCAATCTGAAAGTCCACCTTAGATTTTGTTTTATCCTTAAAATTTCAAATGCGTCGATACATCAGATTCCTGACTGACTCGCAGATTATTTGACAATTGTTGTGGTCTTGGGACCCCGGCGAGAGTCACACATGGTCGATTCAATTGCGCGAACATGAAGAAAACGAAGGCGCCACACTTCCCGTCAAAATCTTGTAACGCGAACTTGGTCGGGAGGCCGTTTCCCCACCGTATCTTCTCTCAAAATTCGATTATTTTCCTTCCTTGTTGGGATACAACTAGATGACGGTCAGCAAATTGTTTAATAGCAAATTAGAAAATTAATAACTCGAGCCTTGGCGACCCTGGCCCAAGCTGCGCCAAGTGAGGGCATACATTTTTGGGAAGTAAGTATAAATTATGTTATCTAACATCAAAATAAAACCCCAAGATTTTTCTCTGTCTCATTTGGCGCCCAGCGTGGGGCTAGTTGGACATTTTTGTCAAAAGTTATGAAAAAATAATTCTTTTGTCGAATAATAGTATTAAAATCTGCTTAGCGCGTATTGTGTAATGTAGTAATCTAAAGCTTTGCATGCGTGCATGTGTTATGCTTGTCCAGCAATTATACGCACGGGGCATGTTTGTAAACACAAACTTCGAGTCTGTGAAGGTTAGGCGCTTTATTTTCTTGCTCAGCCTCTAATTAAATCAGCTTATTGCTTTCAGATTCTGCATGAAATAAAAATTTTATTCAGTAACATAGAAAATTATACGAATTGAGAAAATTATATTTAATATTGAAATACTGTATGAAATTTAACATTTTGAGGTAATTAAATTATATATCAATTAACTAGTGAATTTGATTCTGTGTAAGATATTTGTCTGTCAATTTCTACAATGGTCGGGAACCTTGAATCTATTGTCGGTTAAAGTCAAATAGCAAAAATCTTGCTCTTGTTATTCGACGAAAGCAAAATAGTTTGAATCGCATAAATACACGGTTCAAACTTACTAGTTTCAAGTGGAATATAAACTTGAAAATTTACAAATGACAATACATGGTGTAAAGACACATGTGAACAAATCGACTTGAGCCACATTATTATTTGGTTAAAATCTAAATTAAATCTTGCTCGTCGAATGAGTCGTTAAATTTGTCAAATCATTTGAGTCATATAGATGACTCAAACGAATAAAAATATTAAATATTCAAAATAAATATGCCAATTTCGGAGTAGTTTAGGTCTTGCCCTGGATATTTCGCGATTGTTTTAGAAGTTATGTTGATTGTTGTCAGTTGATTGGGCCTTGCCCTGACAGTTTGCAGGGATAAACAAAAATTGCAATTTAAAGTGTTAATGGTTTAATTGTTTTGTCTTGCCATGACACTTTAAACTGAATTAAATCTTAATAAAGTTATATAATTGAATCTTACTTTAATTATTTAATAAAACGTTTGAATTTTGAAACGTTAAATAACTCAGGTCTTGTCAGTTGTCCATGTCTTGCCCTGACAGTTGACAATGTTGAGTGAAATAGAATTTTTGTTTGAAGATTAAAGGTTAGGTTGTGATGTTTTGCTATAACAACTGATTAAAATGTGGCTGGTTATTAGACCCACTTGTGTGGGTCACGTCCCAACTTTTCGAATAATTGTCCATTGAAAAATTAATAAATTATTCCGGATTTGTCGAATTCTCTGAGTTAAATTAATTTTGGCTTAACCTTGGGATTGTTTTGAATGGCGATGTTCTTTTCACCTCCGAAGAGAAAGCTTAACCGAGCTCATTCCCAAAAGGCTCTCCAAAAAATATAGTCGGCCGCACTCGACCAAACGATCCCACCTGAACAGAATAGAAGCACGGTGACTGACAGCAACATGAGTGGAACGGACTTAGAAGTTCAGGCCCCACCTAATATAGAACGAAATAACGTACCTAATACCGGGTTTTCCATGGGCGTGGTAGAGGAAGGGGATGGGATTCGCGTACAACGACTCCTACCCGACCTGCGTCAGCCACTTCCGATTTAGATCACAATTATAACGTCTTGGAACGCAACATAGAAGCGTTGACCACTCGATTCGATGATGTAATCTCTCAGCCAAGCGTTTTATTAATCAGGCTATTATCACCGAGTCGGGATAAAATTGGATTAAGTCACATCGACAATCGTGACGACCCCCTCCAACATACTTTGTTCAGTCAGTGGCCTGAAATTGGAGAAAATCTGTCAAGTGCATCCGGCAGTAGAAACTCTCCGAATGTTCTCGCGGATGACGAGTTAAACTCAAATGCAGTTGAGAGTAACCATCGTCGGAATTCTGATCTCCTATTGACAGATCCCTCGCTCAATTCAAGAGCTTTTGCTCATTTCGATCAAGACCATGATGTGACTATGACCTAGAGACTCAGGCCGATACGAGATCCTTCGACCGAAAGAAGCGAAATGGGTTCTGTAGAAAGGGAACTCAGACATGTGCGTTTCGAAAACGAAAACTCAACATTTCAAATGAAAATTCCAACTATGAATTCTCGATTCGCTCGCGACAATAATTATTTGCGAGATAAGAACGTGAATAATCTCGATTCAGAAGGCCAAAACACTGCTCTGCGACTAATTAGGTTCGTAGTTCGCGAACCGAATGCCAACTAGCAGATAATTGACAGGGAGATTGTCGTCTCGGATTAACATCGTCGCGATTTCAGGGGCGGGGAACGGGTTCCTTATTTTCCTGGCGAGAGGATGGCTCGAGCGATAGTGACAGTCTCGCTCGATTTTATTTGAGCCGTGATCGGAATGCAGCGCTGATTCGTGGACTCAGTAGGGGCTACTCTGGCTTCGACGGCGACTTGCCGATGAAGATCGGTCGCATAGTTCTTGGAAAATCTCTTTTCCAAAAACTGAAGAGAATCCTGAACAATTTTTACTGATTCTCAAGGATTATTTGAGTATCAACGGGATACATCGACGGGTGAGTGGAAGAACGTAGAGTCTGATTTTTGTTTCAAGAGACGTCGTATCTCGCCACGGTTCCAATACATGTATCTAGCTTGTGGTTGAACAAACGTAGTACTTCGCTCGCAGATTCAAAAGACTTCGTATCTCGTTGACCGCCCAAGAGACATCGTGCCTTTCTCTCGGTTCAAAAAACGTCATATCTCGTTCATTCCCTAACCAGCAAACCCCAAGCCCACCAGTCCTAAGATCACAAACACCAAGCTCTCAATTCCAAGCCCACAAAGCCTAAGCCTACAATTGCCAAACCAGCAAACCATAAGCCCACTAGAGAAACAGATAGATTTCGTGTCAGGGGGGTGGGGCCTGATACTTTTCACGGCTAACGACTTTAGCGGTACTCTTCGCGGTGAGTGGGCATCTTCGATACCTTTCGTCACGAGCTCGCTCAACGGATGTTTTTCGTAAGATGAGTTCGAATCGGAGTTTTCTTGTGAACAACTACTTATTTTGTATTGTTAACCAGTTTCTTGAATTATTTTCTATATTATATTCAGTTAAACATGAGTAAATAATGTAACAATTACACACCTGGTACTTGAAATAAAAATATATATATAGCGCACCAAATGTATAGGGAACAACCTTGACACTTGGATGCATTCTAGTTACTTGAAAAAGAGGAAAAATATAGTATGCTCTTCTAGCTGGATTTCGTAATTGGCCACTATGTAAAGTTATAACCGTAGGGTTTTCAGAAATAGATTTTGTATCTCATTTTATTGAAAATTTGATACAGGCTGAAAAATTATAAATTTGTGAGACACGTTTCTTAAACTGCGAACGAGATACGACGTCTCATAAACAGCGGGCGAGGTACGACGTTTTTTTAATCTGCGAGCGAAATACTACATCTGTTTAACCGAAAGCTAGATACGACATGTATCGGAACCGTGGCAAGACACAACGTCTTTTCAAACAAAAATCAGACAATACGTTCTTGCACTTAGCTGCCGAGATAGAGATATATTCGTTCTGTGTTCGTCAAAGATATTTAAGGGTTCATATAGGTCATGGTACTCACGCACATGTTTATTCGACCTGATTGCGAGGAAGCTCTGATCGACGATGAACATCAATGGAAAAAGGTAGTCAAGGCATGTGACGTCACAACTATCCTTTGTGAAAATCACGATATTCTGCAAGCTGGACACCTGGGTAGATACAAAACGTTAGGTGGGATTCTATAAAATTATTATTGGCCCGGTATGACTCAAGATGTCAAATGCTTTGTCGAATATTGCGAAGTATGCTTCAAGGTAAAATATAATCAAAGAACTTTAAAAGTGAAATTGACTGCTAGACCCTTACAATCTTCTGGGGGCCAATTATCCGTTGACACCTCAGTTTCTCAAACACGAACAAAGAAAAGTAACTTCAATCTAATGGTCGTTCAAGATTTCTATACGAAGTACGTCGAATTGTGTTCAGTCTGTCATAGAACGGAGAAATCCGTGGTAAAGGCTCTCGAAATAGTTTTTGATCGCTGGGGCACGCCAAAATCCGTTATCACTGATAAAGGAACGGAGTATTTAAATAAAGATGTTAAGGCCCTATTAATAGCTAGAGGAATCAAACGTCGTCAATCACGTGACCAAGTTTCCCGAAAATGTCGATAAAATCGCTCTTAAAGACTCGATTGATGAATGAGCAGCGCGAATGAGTAGAATTGACCAATTCCGTCATAAAATATAAAATCAAATCAAGAAAAACTCTGAAAAACGTTTAGTTTGGGTCAATTCAGATAGAGACGAAACAGTGGAAATAAAATTAGGGACCGATGTTTATTATCCATATAAAAAATTGAGTATCAAGGCTGAAGCATATTCCTCGAGGTTGGCACATAAATTCGTAGGGCCGCCTTTTTTTAACAGAGTGTGTGGACCGGTTACGATGGAACTGATAGACAAAGTCGGTAAAGTTCTGATTCGACAGTTCTCACCATGAGCTAAATGGCGAATTCAACAACATCAAGCTCTGGTCGATCCTCATCCATACCGCCTGTTTCGGGCCAGTTGAAGAAATAGTGGGATCAGCAGGTCGAGATTGAACAAAAACAGTCAGCCCTGAAGATAGGAATCGCGACTGAGCAGGACCGCTTCCTTTCAATGGACCAAATGCTGGATAAAGCTAGTGGATTCACCCACACCTATTCGACAAAGCATGAAGATTCTGTCACCTCAAAGGCCCACTCGTCGACTCACAGTGAAGAATCCAGAAAACTTTTGGAGGAGATAAAAAACCTACCACCCCCCAAAACTCAAACTCACTAAGCCAACCCAAATGTCAGCGGCTCAAGTCCTGCCCGAGAACATCAGAAGAAATAGAATCTCTACCACCAGCCTATCAACCAAGAGATCCGTAATACATGGAAGGGAATTAAAATCAACCTATAACCCCAAGGCATCGGTCGCTCCGTCGGTTAAGGTCAAACCATTACCTTTCAACAAAATCCCGATCTTCGATCAAGTTCTCGAAGAACTAGGTGTTCTGCATGTTCTCAACCCGCGGGGCGAAGAAGAGCCTCCTTATTTGACGGATTGCCGAATCGTCAGTCAGGCCCTACTTAAAGACATTATTAAGAAAAAAGCAGAGATCCTCGTCAAAAAATTGGAGGCTACTAAAATCAATCGCGGAACCCAAACTTTTGTCTCATGCGTCGGAGAGCAGCATATCGTCGGCTATATAAACAGCCGATCAAGAACGCATCATTTTAAGAAATGCAAGCTACCTTATAGACCTGGATTTTGCCGTGTATGTGGGGCCGATTGGTTTCATACGGACGACTGTGTTTACCCACGTGACATAGAGCATCAGCTTGCTTTGAGGCATTGTGCAAGCTGCTCTGGCGACTTGTCCCTGTTCTGCTCGTATGCCCTGACTCCAATATCCGTCACCACGGGATGTTTGCCTGGCTCAGGCTCAATTATGCCACCTGGCCTGCGTGGGCCTTCCCATCATACCATCGCTACTTCATCGGCGAAGAAGAAGAGAAACTAAAGAGGAAAGTAAAAGCCAAAATTGACAACCCTAAGGACTATCCAAATCGGGTTAGGAACTTCCTGAATAGGGAAAATTCCCTTCAATCTGCTACTACTTTTGTCAACCCCGAGGCTACAAGCGCCATCCAGCTGTCGGAAGAAAAGAGAAGACTCGCCGTTCAATTCGTCTCTTCACCATTTGTCAAGTCCCTCGACGAAATACTGAGACAAAGACCAGAGCTTGACGATGGCCAGGAGATCAAGATCATCATCCCGACGAAATATAAAAGGAGGCCAGCCAAGTGAGTTTTAGTGCCAGGTTTCTTAACTCACCCTATCGGCTAAAGACCCTGATAAAGGTATCGTGTCTTGTATTCGACACTATAGAATGAGGATTATATTAGTTATTATTTTATTTACTAGTTAGTTTTCCTATGAGAATAATTACCATATGAAATTAATTGATATATGTCATATTATTTTACGTACAAGGCGAGAATTCGTTTTTTTATTTTTTCTCTTCGCGAGCTATAGGGTCTTAATATTTTGTATTCATTTCGACGAACTGGTTAAAACTAAGCAACATATAAGGCGAAGACTGGGTAGCCACCAGTATTACTAATTCTAATTTTGTAGTCCCCTGTTAAGGAATAAAATTCTAATTGAAGCTTATATGATAGTTTAAGGCAAATGTCCAGAAATATGTATTTTAACATTTTGTGTCAATTTTATACAGATAAAATTGATGATCGTGATCGTAATTTATATTTCACATAAGTTCGAATACTATACATCACTTCACCTCAAGTTAACTAATAATGATTTCCGTGTTTCAGGATTACAATTGTCATGTTCTTACCTTGACCTTACGGTTGAATTACGGTTTGAATTTCAAATTCGTCGATACGTCAGATTCCTGACAGACTCGCAGATTATTTGACAATTGCTGTGGTCTTGGGACCTCGGCGAGAGCCACGCATGACTGCTTCAATCGCGCGAACACGAGGGAAACGAAGGCGCGAAACTTTCCGTCAAAATCTTGTAATGCGAACTTCGTCGGGAGGCCGTTTCCCCACCGTTGTCGATACTAAATTAACAGCGCAAAAATCGTCGAATATCAGCGAGCGGTAACTTGTCGTTGTATTAGAATTTGAAAAATAATCATCGTCAGAGGTAGATGTAAGCACGAACTTATATGAAAAAATATTTCTGGATGTTACTGGCTTTAAAATGTGTATTCTGGGTCTTTCCAACGTACCTTCTCCTTACATAGTCTTTACTCTGAAAATTTTATTATTTTCGTTGCTTATTGGGATACAACTAGCTGGCACTCAACAAATAATTTAATAGCAAATTAGAAAATTAATAACTCGAGCCTTGGCGGCCCTGACCCAAGCTGCGCGAAGTGAGGGGAGATATTTTGGAAAAGTATAAATTATGTTATCTAACATCAAAGCAAAACTCCAAGGTTTGTCTCTGTCTCGTTGGTGTAATACACTGAAACTTTATTACATCACTTCATGTAGAGATGTATTCAAATGCAGACCATAATTTACTTCCAAGAAGAGTCACTTATACAAGCAATTTAAATTTTAAGCGACAGGTTATGAAAATTCAAAACATGATTTCCCAACGAAAAAAAAAAAAATATTTTGAAATTATTGTCATATAACTTTCATTTTTTAAATTATGTAATTATATAATTCGCACACACGGTTACATACACAGATAATCGCACGCTTAAATGCTTTGAAAAACCGCACCACTTCCCGAGGATTCGAACCCTACTAAACTACCTAAACTATGGAGCTCTAACCACGCGTTCTACCGACTTCTCTATCGAAGCACTTGGATCTCGGTGGCAAAACTTAGCCCTAGTATTGCAAGGCAGTGTCGTGCCAAGTCGTACGGTGAGCCCCAACCGTCTTCAAATTAAAAGCTGTTGAACTCAATGTTTCTTTAAATATATTTCTGATGATCATTGAGTAGTTATAAGGTAAAATGAACATTTTTGAGAGACTTTAATATACCATTATTCATTTAAAAGGATTGGAGAATTGAGTTTTAGTTATTTCAAAAAGATTTGATGACAAAAAACGATTTCCTTCTATACAAAAACCTCCATAAATGCGCATTTATTAATTTATCCAACTCTTTTCTATAATAATCTCTAAGTTTTTAGTGCGAAATAATACTTCCTAAACAATAATTTAAAATATGTGAAACAACGAATTAAGTTCCACTTATTTAACAAAGGACTCAATACTTAGTGTGTTAAAATATTTAATACGCTAAAAGCGATCCAAAAGTAATAAATAATAAAGAAAAGTCAAGTACAAAAATGCTTTAATAAGATCAATGACAAAAATAACATTTTCTGCTATAGGAAAACGATCATAAAGCACACAGTTTTCAGTTTGTCACCATTTTAAATGTGGAATAGATTTTATAAAATAGCAATTAAAAAATATGTAAAAAAAATTGTACTTCACTATCACAAAGGGCTTAGTACTTTTTTCTTTGGAGACTTAATCCGCTTAGAAACGATCTAAAGCTGATGAAAATAAAGAACTTTCGAGTTCAAAGACGATTTAATAACCTCAGAGACAAAAAACATTTTCTGCTTTTAAAAAACCACTGTAAAACACACAGATTTTGATCGATCTTGTGACGTTGCCGATTTTGCAACTGACGAGAAAAAAAAAGTGATTCTTCGAGGGCGATTTGATAACGTTAATATTAAATTGGCACTTCGGGAATCACAAGGTGCTCCACGACTTGTTTCTAGATCTTATTAATTTTAATTTTTGTCTGATTCGTTTGTTTTCTCTTTTTTGTACAATTTTCTTGGAGTTTACCAACATCGTGAGAACACCGAAGTACTCCGGTTGCCAAGGAGACGTCCAAGAAATTCTTAGTTCCGATGTTTCCACTTAGAATATACAGCAAGCGAATTCGAATTCTGCTACCTATTAACACCAGCCATTGCTGCCAACCTTACAACTGACCCTCGCCCGGAAATCATCGCAGAGATGCTACCATAATTTTGGCTGACGTCAGGAGGCGTTTCAAAAATTATTGATTTCACCATTCCACCTACATTCTACCTTGTTTTTTCTGGTTAGAGAAGGATTCGTCGTTGATCCCCAGCATCGCTAGCGAAACGTCTATAGCTACGGCCCTAATTACAAGTTCCGGAAGTAATTGATTCTGTGCAAGACTCGTACAACGATGAGCGAGATTAAGATTTGTCTTCCTGAGAGTTTTATAGGAGAGGAGGGACTACGTCTCAAATTAATAACTATTTTTTCCTTTATAGTAAATTGGCATTTGGCGATAAAATAACTTTTAATATTATAATACTGTGATCTCTCGCTCTTTTCCGATTTGTGCGATGGCTTCGCGCCGAACTTGCGACCAATCAGCTACGACCAATTTCAAATATGGCGACAGACCACAAGTTCATAGATAAGTGTGTACCGCAGCACTCTTTCTCTTTCCGTTCGTGAGCCTATCGCCGATCGGAGAACCGTCCAAGAAAATTATCTCCAACTTTCTCACTGAAACGTTTCAGCCGGTAAGTCCTTTTGTTTTTATGGTAGGAAAACCTCTGCGCACGTAGCTCTTATAATTTTTATCCGATCTTTTGTACTTCGTATTGTTAAGTCTTGCTGTAAGAAATTATGTTCAGTTTGCGGAATTTTTGTCGCGAAATACGTGGACACAGAGTTTCCCCTATTATGTCGATTTGAACATGATTCCGTTGTGTTTAATTGAAATTGATTAACTGGCGATATTCCTTTTTTGCTGTCTTACAATGCATTTTGCCGAAAATTGTTCCCCTAAACTTGACCCCGAAATGGCTTGATTGCTGACGCCCCTGACCCCTCCCCCATTAGCTGATAAAATAATTGCCGATATCTTAAGAATATTATTGATAACTCCTCCACTCTCATATGTTAACGTAGATATGTTAATTTTTGTTTACCGCAAGTTCGTAAAGTTCGTGGAGCATCTGAGGATTGAGCTTTCATTTTAAGACATTAGAATCGATTGAAGAGTTTGTCCGAATCGAACTTATACTTATGTATAAATAATTAAAATAAATGTCCAAATCGTACTTGCTCTAAAATGTTTGGGTTGTTATTCATAAAATAAGAAACCTTTTGCCAATCAACGCTTCAAACGATTGGTAGTCTAGAAATTCAATTTATTACATTTTTATAACAAAATGCATCACGTAATAATTTGAAAGCTCTCTGAAAATGAAAGGTGTACGAACATTCGCATGACATTTTGACAGTTCCTCATTCCGGTTATTGCTTGCTGAAGCAATTATTCGGCAAAACCGAATTAGAATTCCTAGCACATCACATAAGCAGATATGGTTTTAAATCAACCACCGAGAAGGTACAAGAAATTGCGCAATTTCCGAAGCCTCGCATCATCGTTGAACTGCACAGATTTTTAGGCTTAGTACATTTTTATCGGCGCAGCCTATTTCAAACCGCCCAGGTGCAAGCACTATGAAACAGCTACCTTTTGCGAAGGTCAAGAACGACCTTGCCAATGAGACACTCATCGCCCATCCTTCGTTGGATGCCGAAACACGCCTGATTACAGACGCTTCAAACTCCAAAATGGGAGCGACTCTTGAAAAAAACTGTCCGATGGGTGGAAGCCATTAGCTTTCTTCTCCAGGAAGTTCTCTCTAGTACAGCGAGCATATAGCGCATACGATCGCGAGCTTGCTGCAGTTTTCGAGGCAAATCAATATTTTCGACACTTCTTAGAAGGCCATTACTTCAAAGTGGTCACTGACCACAAGCCGCTAATTGACGCCTTCTCCCAAGGATCTGAAAAGGCATCTCCGCGCCAGAAAACACAACTCGCGTTCATCTCGCAATACACAACACAACTGGAATATCTTCCAGGCGCAGAGAACGTCGTGGTCGACTCTCTCTCTCTCTCTCTCTCTCGAGTCGAGTCAATACGATTACCCACTGAGTGGAGTCTTATCGAAGTCGCTTAAGCTCAAGAAAATGATCAGGGGTTAAGGCGTATTAGCATTGATCCAAATTGTTCACTCAATTTGAAAAAAATTCAATGGGGCCCTGAACACAAATCACTTTACTGCGATTTGACTGGCGAAACATTTCACATGTACATACCAGAGTCCCTTCAAATATGAATCGCGGTATGACCAATGAGTGCAAGAAATGCCTAGACTGCCAGAAATCTAAAATAGTGCGCCAAAGCCATTTAACATTGGCAGATTTCGTAGCGCCGGATGGAAGATTTAAGCATGTTCACATGGACATTGTCGGTCCAGTTCCGAATTGTGGTGGTTACAAATACATTCTAACCATAATTGACCGTTTTTCACGGTAGCCAAAAGCAATCCCTCTTGAAAATATTGAAGCACTCACAGTGTGCCACGCAATCATGGATCACTGTATTTCGCATTTCGGCGCTCCCGAGACCTTGACTACCGACCAAAGATGTCAATTTGAGTCGCAGCTCTTTACAGCCTTACTCCAACTTACTGTGTGTCGTAGGATTCGAATCACGGCTTACCACCCAGCATCAAACGGAATAATTGAGCGTTGGCATCGTCCCCTTAAGGCTGCAATAATGTGCCGCGCCGAACAAGATTTGCTACGATCCTTATCTACCGTGTTGCTAGGTCTTAGATCAAACATCAGGGAGATCGGTTCA
This sequence comes from Belonocnema kinseyi, assembly GCF_010883055.1. NCBI lineage: Eukaryota > Metazoa > Arthropoda > Insecta > Hymenoptera > Cynipidae > Belonocnema > Belonocnema kinseyi. The sequence continues at coordinate 9,288,363 of NC_046658.1, forward strand.
TCTCCGGCCGAATTTCTTTCCGGCTCTACACTGCGCATCCCCGGGAAGTTTGTCCTCCCGGAAGTCTTCACTCCTGACACTCAAATTTTCTTGGATGAATTTCGCGAACATGTGCGACTGATTAAGCCAGTCCTTGTGGGTCATAAATATAAAAAACGAGCATTTGGCCATAAGGATGTTAACTCAAGCTGTCATGTCTTTCTTCGCGTTGGATCGACCAAGAAATCGTTAGAACGTCCATAGACCGGACCTCACAAAATCATAAATCGTATATCCGATAGAATATATGAATATGATGTAAATGGTTGACCACGACAGATCTCTATAGATAATGTCAAACCTGCGTATTTTCTCCACGATGATTTAGCTAAAATCATTTCGATACCTAGCATTTCCAATACTACAATCACTTTAACTCCGACCACTTCAAATACGATGAGGTTAATTCCACTCATCAAAACTTACGCTAGGAAAAAGTCAGTCTCTTTTGCTGCCTAATGTCTGCGACTTTACAATTTTACTATTATTATTTGAGTATTGTTAAGAATAAGTTCCAAAAAGTGCAATGTTTATATATTACGCACGTAAAAGGTCTATACCAAATTCCTTTTATAGGAAGAGTTTAAATTACAAGAGATGATATTCGCTCTCTCTCTCTCTTTGTAATGATGCACGTCATTTAGCATACGTATCTCGCAGAAATAAAGTAAAGAGTATATCTTAAAGCCATGGGTACTTACCAACTTCACACAACGTTAATGTGAACAACTATCTCGCATGTCTGTGATCATATTTTAATTGTAAACTTTTAAGTTACTGCGCTCACGTTAAGTTTATCAGATCAAATATCGCCGTGATAGAAATTGCGAAACTATCATTACTATAACTAAACACCTGTTTCTCTTTACATTTTAGAGTATTTTTGCGTTAACTTCCGAGAGTTTAAAAAATCGTTCCGAGCACAACGTCACTCGGGAGGAGTACTGTAGGGTCTCAATACGCCCAGTACGCCACTCAGCGTAGTGGAACAAGCGAGCAAGTCTCTAATCTATATGCATACGACACGTGGTCGAATGGGCAACGGAAGCGGGACGTGAGTTTCCTCCCGCCTTCCGAGCAGTTTTCAGTCTCTGCGTAACCGCATCGCCACACAATCGACCTCTGGCCGCGCTAGGCCTTTCTACCTCTGCTTTGACTCAAATACGTGCAATGTACTTTGATCAATAAATTATTATATTTAGTTACATGTGGTGTAACTTTACTTTCCTCCACGTGCCAAGGCGGATGTAGGCCGCAGTTGATATTTAACCAAATACTTGGAGTCAGATTATTTAACATTCTACGAGTTTGCCTACAATGTGCTCAGCCAAACCTACCGTTTCCCCTTAAGCTGAATTTGAGTTAGGGGCAGTTTTCGTGTGCCGCGGTACGGCCCTGCACAAAAGGGTTGCCGGGTCGTACCCGAGATTAGCCCGAGATTAGGATTATGCCTACTCGCCAATCTTTGGAAAGCCTGTTCCTCACACTTCCAAGATCCTGTCGGACCACCTTTTAAAAAGGAACCCTCCACCCGTCTAAGGCCTACCTACCACGCCAAGGGTATCGGGCCTCACTGTTCTACAAGTGACAATAAATGCCGTATTGTTTTTATCATATTCTCTCGTTTTATTGTGTCTCTATTTAATTCTCGGCATTCAATTTCCCTATTTACGTCCTCGGCATTACATCCGTAATAATGAATATGCTCAATTTGTGTATAGAATGAATACAGAATAAGAGTTTTGGGATTTTTCCAAGGGACAGACACAATTTGTTTAAGCAGTCAACTAAGATTGTCTTTCAGATGACTCTTTTCTATGTTATTCATATAAATTTACAAGAATTATGAATTGTTCGTACAATTCCCTTGAACAATTTCAGAGTTTATTTTATTGCCTTTCCGATTACTTTTCCATGTTGCTTTGTATATTCAGAAGAATTAATAATAATTTAAACAATTTTCTTTAAAAAATTGAGAGTTTAGCTATTTTTTTAACAAATCTCAAATTTTGTACATAATTTACTAAGAAAATCTTTCTGATTACTTTTTTGTATAATGATTTGCAAATTTCAAAGACTTATTAATTATTCAAACAATTTTCATAAACACGTTAACAGCTTAGCCATTTTTCAGCGAAAAGGATCAATTAGTTTAGTTAATCAAGGAAGAATGTAATTCCAATAACTTCTCTGCGATACATTGAAAATATACACTAATTATTAATTATTTGAACGATTTTCATAAACATATTCAGAGTTTGCCTGTTTTTCAACTAATAGGCTCAATTTGTTTACGGAATCACCAAGAATGCATTTCCTATAACCCTTTTCCACGATACTTTGCATATTTACAATAATTATTAATTATTTAAACAGATTTGGCAAACATATTCAGAGTGTGGTTATTTTTCAATAAATAGGCACAATTTATTTACGGATTTAATTCAGAATATTTTTCCAATTACCCTTTTCCATGTTAAAGTTATAAATTAAAGTATAATCATTCAATTTCATTTTTAAATAAAATAATTGTGGTTCTATTAATTGGACGCGCGGAGGGCGCGCGTATGAGGTTTAGTTTGAAGTATAAATGCGGTTTATTCCATTATTACTACGAAAAGCCCGCAAGACAGGTAGGCAAGGATAGTGTGACCATAAGCAATTTCGGGACCCCTTGGAAGCCGAGTCCCATCTCAGATACGGGCCAGCAAACCTTCAATGTAAGACGGTCACGTATAACATTTCCTAACTGTTTCTGAGTCTAATTACAATTTAATCTCGTAGGTTTCCGTTATTTTCGTTCTACGCTTAACTTGAGTGCTTTTCATTTTCAGCAAATTTTTAATATATTTGTTAATTTGAGCCAAATTCCCCTTTAGTTAAAGTTGTTTGGTTGAGTCTAGAGTCGTGTAGTTTTGCCCATATATAAAAGGTTTCCGTTGCAGCAGGAGTCATCATTGATATACTTTTTGATGGTTATTCATTTTTTGCAGAATTGGCCTTTAAATTCCTCTCAATTTTCTCCAGTAGTTTAATAGTTATACTCTAATAGTAGTTGTTTGACAGTCTTGTTTGTTGATTCTTAACTTATCTTGTCAATTTGCATACTCTTCGCTTTTCGCTTGATTTACTTCCCAGGCGTTTGAAATCGAAATTGCTTCTTTAAGTTCCTCATCTTCTTTCCTTTTTTTTCTTTATTTTTTGTATGTTTTTCTTTGGTTTCTTTTATCTTCTGAAGTATTTAATAGGTAGTTTTTCACTCTCTTCAGGATTTTCCTTGAGTTTCAATTTTTCTTTTTTTCATTCTTGTTTGATATTCTTTTAAAGTCTTGTCTGAATTTTCGATATCTATTTTGGGCCTTCCTATCGCATTTGAATCGTGTTTCATATATTTTTCAACCATTTTTTTGCCTTTCGTTGGGTTTAGCTTCAGCTTAACCTTTTCTTCTTCTGCTCTATATAGCCTAGGCGCTAGGGAGCTAAAAAAGGGGTGTCTACCTTGCATTCAATCCGGAAAAATTAGTCTCAATTTTCGTTCATTTTGGTGTTCCAAAACACATACTAAATATAATGTTCAGTTCGTAAGAGTAACAAAAAAGTGGTAAATAATGTTATAAACAAATTAATTAACAAAAGTCATTCTTTCATGATTCGCAATGATTAGCTAACTTTAACCCATAGCTTTCAATAAAGTATCACAGATAATGATGTATGCATACAATAAGTTAAGAATCGCTGATGATTGCTAATTATTTAAACAATTTTTACAAACAACTATACATTTTGACCATTTTTGGATGAAAAGACTTGATATTTTTTGCGCAATCAATTAAAAATGCTTGGCAAAAGACTCCTTGCTATCATACTTGTCATGCCGTCTAAAATGTTAATTTTTTAAACAATTTTTAAATGCAAATTCACATTCTAACAATTTCTTCATGAATAGGATTGATGTTGTTGCGGAATCAACTTGAAATTTCTTGCCAAAGACTTCTTGCTATAATATTTTTCATACTGACCAAAAAATGTGAATTATTTAAACATTTTATATAAACAAATTCACATTTTAACCATTTTTTCATGAATAGGATGTTTTTTTTACGGAATCAGCTCGAAATGTCTTTACAAAGACACATTGCTGTTATATTTTTCATAGTGACCAAAAAGTGTTAATTATTCAAACAATCTGTATAAACAAATGCACACTTCGACGAGTTTTTTATTATTACGCTTGATTATTTTTGCGGAATTAATTCGAAATGTTTTGCAAAAGACTCTTTGCTATTATATTTTCAATAGTGATAGAAACTGATCATTATTCAAACAATTGTTATAAACAAAGTGCACATTTTGACCATTTTTCTATTGTCACGTACTAAGGGATTTTCATGCCGACACAAATGACCCCGCACCAAATGTATGGGAATATACGGTCGCAGCTAATCAGAGTGCGCGATTTAGCTGGCAAGCTGTAAAAGACGCTCTTTTCTGAGAGAAATAAGGCCGGGGACTATGCACTTCGGGTACGGGACGAAGAAATATTACATTGCAACACAATGCCAGAAAGTTGGATTTCCTAGCGTGCTGAATATGGGGCCAGCCGAGAACACTTTATTTATTAATTATTGCACGTGCTTTCTGGTGAGGATAAAGAAAAATAGTATACAATACACGGCCAGAAAATGTTGAATGCCCTAGCGTGCCGGATATCCAACTTTCTGGCCTTTTGTTGTAATATACTATTTCTTCTTCTTTTACGGCTTGCCAACTGAGTAGCGCACTCTGAGTAGCTGTGAAATTTTATGCGACACGCCAGCTGAATGACGCACTCTGATTGGCTGCGACATTTTGTGCGGCTCGCTTGAGTTCGAACCGGTGGTATATATTGTATATTTTGTGTTAACGTATCCAGCACGTTTCTAGCCAGTGTAACATGGGTTGAAATTCACAATATTAGTATACATTTCTTTTACTTGTACTATTTGATGAACGCCCGACCAGCAAAGCCTCGGCGCACGCCTCGTCTTTGCAAATGTCCGACGATCAAATTCCTCGCATCCCTGCATAATAAACCAAGCGCGAGCTAGTAGCCGACAACGCATTATTTATGAATTATTATTAAGTATTGCACATACTATCGGGTGAGGATGAAGAAAAATAGTATACAACGCATGACCAGAAAATGCTGGATGCCTTAGCGTGCTAGATATCCAACTTTCTGGTATTGTGTTGTAATGTACTATTATAATATTAACAAGAATAGTCTTGAGAAAATTTTTTTTCATTAAAATATGGTTTCCATTCCAATTTCTTGTAATATAACTTTAAAAAACGTTAAATTACTGAAAATTATATAAAGACACATTTCCAACAAATAATTGGTTTATAAAATTTTTGTTTGCTTACTGTATCATGATGGAATATCTTTACATAATGTAAATCTATGAAATGTCGGCGATTACAACAATTTTCCTATTATACACGAGCGCCGGGAAATTCAAATGAAAAAAATTGTCATTTTTTTCGTCATATTTATTTATTTATAAAAAAATTGAAAAACTACATTTAGAAGTCAGGCTTGACAACTTACTTTGAAATTTTATCAGCTTTGAAAAAATACATCTAAATCGGTTCAGGTTAGGTCGGTTAAACCAGCGCGCGATTTATATCATTGTAATATTAACCACATTTGATATTGATCTCACCGTATTCATTATACCGTTTCATTATACGCTTATAATCTACATATTTACCAAGTTTCAGTCAAGTCCACCAAAAACCATTTTCTCATACATTTTGTGAGGGGTAAATTTGGTGTATACATGTATACATTTGGTGCCATGTACTGAAGATGTTCAGTACATTATCATAGTCAATCACCCTTGAGCGTCAAAGGGTTCTTATAAATGTTTGCTTGCTAGCCTCAGAGGATAGGTAAAGAAAAATGGAAAAGAACGAGAATAATGAAAGGAGAATTACATTTTAACCTCAAAACCTCAATAGGCTTTCAGAAGTAAGAAATAGTCAATAGTGATAGAATTTTGACAAGGCGAGTAAAATCAGTTAGGTTGTGCGAAAGGTTACATATTTCAATTAGCATCAGTAATTTAACAAAGATAATAAATTCATACAATAGTTCCATTAATGAAACATCAATCAAAAGAGTAAAATCAGTTAGGTTGTGCACAAAGGTTACAAATTTCAGTTAGCATTAGTAATTTAAGAAAGACAATAAATTCATACAATTGTTCAATTAATGCAACATCAATAAAAAGAGAAAAAGACAATCAGTATACGTGAAGTTTCAATATGTCAACAATCAATATAATAATAAACAGATCAGCATGATTGAATAAATTCCGCTTTTTTATAATGTCTTTACAAAATATTTTTTGTACAGTAGAAGTCCGATAACTTGCCGTCCGATAAGTGTACACTCCCCTTAAAACGTGATCACGCATACGGCACGCACATTAATTGTGGTTCTCCCACTACGTGTGCTACTTTGCAAATGAATTGCTCCCATGATTCACGCATGCGCGCACCTAATATCGTGCTACTAGAGAGGGCATCTGATAAGTCCGCAATTCCTGGAATTTTACTTCATAATATCTTTCAAACATTATTAAACGTCATTCTAATAACACATCGTTTCAAACATGATTTAAATAAGTCATGGTTTCAAACATTAGTAAATATAATTTCAATAAATCATCGTTTCAAACATTAATAAACAACATGAATAAGAATTAAAAATGCTTGAGTCCTAGTTTTTGGTATAAGGTCACAATTAAAAATACTTGAGTCCTAGTCTTTGAGATAAGGTCACAATCTGAATTTTACGTGGAAGAAACAAGACTTACCAATCGGCTGTTGCTGTCACCAGCAAGAAATATTGGAGAGAACTTTTTCACCCACGGGACCGGTATTGGCGCGTTAATTTACGACGTAAAGAATGAGAAACTGGCTGCTTAACTAAACTGATCAGAGAGTGTTATCGTGGGTGCGCTTTTATTGGTGACTCCAAACCCAAAGGGGTGCTTATTCGTGGTTTCCTTATCATTTTGTAAGGAATTAAGCAAGAGTCAGTTTGTTCTTTATCAGTTTGTTAAATTTGTTGCCAAACCCTTTAAGGTGACTATCAAATCTCCTATCCTCCGTCAAACGACAACGCAGTCGATGGGACATAGATATTTAATTAGGAAAGGATTGAATTATTTCAGAGAGTAACTAAATCAATTCTTATCAAAATGATGGTCATTAATATTCGGGGTACCCCATAGAGAAAGAGAGAGAGAGAGAGAGAGAAGGTAATCGCGGGGTCAAATGATTCACACGGTCTCGAGCTACAGATTATATTCTTGTATAATCTCATATCGTACTTATTTATTCATGCTATTATACTCATTCATACACATTTATACTATTTGTAACTCAATTTCTATATGATTTTAGAAAAGAAATAAAAATGTAGAGAATTGGAGGGAGAAATTCCTGGGACGTTACACTTTTCATGAAAAAATGGTCAAAACGTGCATTTCTTCATAAAAAATGTTTAAATAATTACCAGTTTCTGTCACTATTACAAATATGGTGAAAATATCAAGCCTTTTCATCCAAAAATGGTCAAAATGTGCAGTTGGTTGTAAAAATGGTTTTAAAAATTTGCAATCCTTAGCTACTCTAATACTTACTGTAAACTTATTGTAAACTTATTGTAGACTTATTGTATTATCATTACCTGTGATACTTTATATAAAATCTACGGGTAAAAATTAGCCAGTCATTGCGAATCATGAAAAAAAGACTTGTTAGTTAATTTGTTTATAAGATTATTAACCATTTTTTTGTTACTTTAACGCAGTGAAAATTATTTTCAGTTAGTTATTACATTGGTTTATGACCTTTTTTCAATGAATTTGAAAGTCTCAGAAGAAATGGTATTACGGAAAAGTTTAGCAACAAAAAGTTGTAACTTTGCTCTTAAATAACTAATTTCGGTTGAGCTGGAATAAAATATCCGCAGTTGCTCGTTATACCGGGAAGTCTTATGGTAATTTCTGAAAATACATCAAAATCCGTTAAGAATTGCACTGTCGGTCAGTTTTTATCCAAAAAAGTGCTTTTTTCCTCACTGTGCGCCATCTTGAAAAAGGTGCTAAAAATCAGTTTTTTAGAAATAACTTGTTTTTGGTTTATCGGAAACTAAAAATAGAATTTTTTAAAATTTTAGGGAACTAAATTTCGTACAAATCTCTTGTAAAACATTTTTCCAGAAAGTGAATAGTTTCAGAGTTATACCCGGGTGAAGTGTATTTCCTAGAATCACGTATACACAGCCCTTATGACCCCATAAAGTACTACACGGAGAAGACGCTACGTCGTAGCGCACCGTTTTCCACGCGTCAATGGCGTGTAGCTTCGATAGTTGAGCAATACATATCATTCCACGGCTGTGGCGGTTGTGTTTCACGCTCCGCTCGACCGTTTGTCATCTCAGCAATCCGTGAGCCACTGTTCGATCACTCACGGCGCCTTACACCGTTGACCATGGCGCATGGAGCCGTAGAGATTACTTTCGAAATCAAATCAACGGCTGTAGGAACCGTGGATCACAGCCGAACAGCTGATTTGCTAATTCTACCAGAATTAATGTTGTATATGCATGTGATGAATTGACAAAGGTTGTTTCAATGTCACTGCTACTTTATTATTCATTCATAATTCGAGGTCACGCATACAATTAGCGTGTAATATTTTCATTTCATGAATTTTATTTTAATATTATTTAAAGATAATTATCATTATTAAATAAATTTTGATTCTATTTAATATTTTATACTTTATTTTAATTTCAATGAAATAAATATTTGATTAAAATTTTCAATTCACATGTTATTTGAGTTGTCAGAATCGATATCTGCTGAATGCCCGTCACCGCATTCACAGCCGTGATTCACGGTGCGTACAACCGTGGAATGGTTTCGAAAGTAATCTATCTATACGGCTCCACGAGCCGTGTTCAACGGTGCAATGCGCCGTGAGTGATCGAACCGTGACTCACGGATTGTTAAAACGTTACAAACGGTCGAGCGGCGCGTGAAACACAGCCGCCTTAGCCGTGGAATAATTTTTAATACTCAACTGTCAAAGCCACGCATCATTGACGCGTGGAAAACGGTGGCCTGCGACCAAATGTGTCGTTTATGTGTTATTATTTTCGAACACAAAACGCGAAAAAAATGCTTTGCAGGCAAAAAATTTTGATTGTAATTCTCCCATGTAATGATCCATGAAGAGATTATTTGTCATGATGACATTGTTGTAACTGGAAAAAAAGTTCATTTTCTTATGCGCAGCATCTGGAACAGAAATTTCTTAGGTTTTCTACGGCATCGACTTTTTACGAGATCAGTGACGAATCATCCTTTCCGCACTTAACATCAAGTCGAAACTTGGTACGGAGTCATGAAGGATCCAGAAGAGTGGGGATGGAAGGGAACTAAAGCTAGTCTCACTCCAGTCAGGACATCGGAGGATCCGGCTCCAGAAGTTATTCTGAAATTCTTCCGCCAATTCAAGAAGGGTGCGGCACAGCATTTTTATTCACTGCAATGGAAGTTCGTATGAGAACGTCCGTGAATTCTTGGATGACTCAGATGATAAAGATAAAATTTAAAAGGCTCAGAGATTGATTAAAGATGTGAACTAGACCTAATGGGGAAACCACATTAAAAAAACGCACTGTTCAATCTACCTCAATGGTGGTGTGGAAACGAGTATAAACGATTATTTTTTACACATATATTTTATTTCCTATATAAATTATTTATATAATAATTATTGCAAATAATAATGAAATATATAAGATTCAATTATTATGTATAAAAAGTGAATTATATATGTTTAAAATAGTAACTGATCGTAACTAGTACTTCATGGGATCATAAGGGCAGTGTATACGTTTTTCTAGGAAATACACCTTACTTCATCCGGGTATAACTCTGAAAATATTTACTTAATAATAACATATTTCAGACAAAATTTGTAGAAAATTTAGTCCTCTACAATTACGAAACGAAAATTGATTCTAACTTATCCGGCTTTAATGCAAGGTAACACTACCTAGCACCTCGACTAATGTCTTCATTCCTAATCTTCGTGACGTTCCCTTGTATTTTTGCTTCTCTCTGTACCAGCCAATTTATTATTGGGGAGGTTTGAGCGGAGTTCGCATTTTACCTAATTTTTCATTTTTTGAAAGGTCAAAATTCGTACTGGCTTTTTATCATGTATATTTACAGCGTATGTCTTTCCCGATTTTAATTGAGTTTGTTTTATGTTTATTTTTTAGATGGATTGTATTATTTAAAACAGCTATTTATCCTTTCTGTTATATGAGATTTATGACATCCATTTGTTTGCACGGTATATCCAAAACATTTAAACTACTTTGTTTCTTCTAACCTTACTCCTTTCCATCTCCAATTCCATTTTTTTTATTTCTTCCTTTTTAAAACCCCATTAAAACCCCAATTCAACTTTTTGCCATCTTAACTATTTCTCCAATCCTGTAATTAAGTTCACCTTTCCTTCGTCATCCTTTGCCATCAACACTGTCGTCCGCGCATATTAGCGTATGTGTATATCTTATCTTTTTCTACCCTAACTACTCCCCATCCTCTTCTCTTCATTTCTTCTTGTATGTCTAAGATTAATATATCTTAAAAAAGTGGGCTTGTCTTTAGCCTCGTCCATAAAACAGATACATATATTTTATAACATGTTGGCATTAGCGTCACTTTCCTATAATCTTTAACCTCTCTTTTGCCTTCCTTACTATGTATACCGCTACCCCCGTTTTCCATAGCTCTGGCTCCCCTCTGCTCTCAAACCTCTATTTCATATTATACAGGAGCATTGCTTTAGTTCTTTCTCGCCGTATTTCCACACTTCATTTGGGATCTCATCTATATCAGGTGTCTTTTCATCTTTCATCATTCCTCGTACCTTGACTCTCTCCTTGTTATGTCCACTTATAAGTCTGTTGCCCTAACATCTTTCCCTCCTCTCCTAACTTTTCTTTCAACACCTCTTAGCTAATTCAAAAAATATTTTTTCTATTTTACTATCCCTATATCCTGATAGATTCCGAATTCTTAAAAAGTTTAAAGAATCGAAAGTACTGGTTCAAAATCAGAAAAAATAAGATGAAGTATCTTTAATCTAATAAAGTAGAGGAATATCTCAGTAAAGAATTTGACGATTTTTTCTAATGATTAAAACCCAGCGAAGACTAACCGTCGCCGAAGATCCGGAACAAAATGAGATATCAGAGATGAAAAACATGACTCTTGTGGAAATGGCGAGATATCTTCTTATCCAATTTGCGTTTTTCGTTTTGTACGCAAACCGTGTCGACCGCCAATTATATTCGAAGCGGGTGTCTAACTAGCAGCCTGGATGAAAGACTCCAAACAATGCTTGAACCGGGAAACTTATGAATGTAAGCTACCTCTGGAAATTTGAAAACCCCTCCTTCATTCTGAACAGAGCACCTGGAAAGTATAAGAATAAACAACGTAGTAAAAAATTCTAGGTTATGCTGACAAGATACAAAGTCGAAATTACGAGAGATATCACTTTCGGAAAGAGATTTGAAACTTGTACAGAAAGTCACTACGAGGAATTAACTCCGCAAAACCTTGATCAATGGAAAATAAGTTCTCCAGAGTTCATCGACGTCGTTTTTTAACCAAGCGAAAATCGACGAAATTATGTTTCTCTTATTGAAGCGCAAAAGTTGGATGATAGTAACGAGGGTGTAGAGGATGGGACCGTCGCGAGCGACTTCGATGAAGACAACACTGAGGCTATCTGTGGCCCAGATGTACATGGCTGGCTTAATGCTATGGCGGCTGAAATAAATACTGTCATGAGAAATTCTACGCGGCATTTGATCTAACTTCCTAGGGGTCGAAAAGTTATCGGTAGCTGCGTTGCTCTGTGGAGCAACAGAGTACGGAATGATAATAAGGCAGGTCCACATTACTCTAGCGCACCTTAACGGTACGATAGAAGAGAAAAATGTACATGGATACACAGTAAATGTCTAACTGAAGCATCTGGAAAACGGGAAAAAGGTATGCCTTTAAACAAAATTCCCTTATGGTATATAATAGGCCGGGCGAAGCTGATACAAAAAACTGGACCGGGTATTGAGAAGATTCGGATTGGTCTGTATCAGTGCAAATCCCAGCGTGCATCAAATTGAGTACTGTCTTGGAATTGAATTCATTCGAGGTGTAAACAAGATCTTCATGTACTTCCCAGGATACGTGCTAGACGTATTGGTTTAACTTGGGATGGCTGATTCAAATCCTGTGGACACCCCCTTATGCATGAACTTTACTTTTCAGTTTTTATATTACATATGATCTGTAACTTATCTATTTATATATTTTGTTGAAAATTGATCTCTAGTTGAAAATTTATTTTTTTCTTTTCAAGTTATATTTTTAAGTGATTCATAAATCTAACCAATTCAAATTTCATCTCTTCTGTTCTAAATGTAATTACTTTTTATTTTAGACTGAACAGAAATATATTTTTTCATGAAGAATTTTGTGGCAAATGAGCATGAAAAAGATTCACAATTGAAAACCAGACTTCACAACTACGTCACTTTTCGGTTGATTGGAGGCAAGAAATAATATTTGAAGAAAAGATAGATGAAAAAGTCGACCAAATTCTTTCAAATTCATAGGTTTTTTGTTCAAAATCAAACTAGTTAGTTAAAAATATTTTTTTACTGGAAAGATAATTATTTCAGTTAAAAATAGAATGCTTTCATAAAAAATTAACTATTTTCTTAAAAAATATTTTTGTTTTAGTTTGAAATTCAATTATTTGGTTTAAAATTCTACGTTTTGTTTCATAATTGAACTATTTGGCTAAAAACTAATCTATTGCTTTCAAAATTCATTGCTTTGTTAACAATTAATTTTGCAAAGTAAACATTTCATTAATTCAGCTGATAATTTTTCTTTGTTGTCCAAACATTTAGAGTTTCTTGGAAAATTCACCTTTTTGTAAAAAATATGTTAATATATTTTGGGAAATTGTTTCTTAAGTATACAATTCACATCTGGGATTAAAAGATTAACTACTTAAAAAAAATACTGGTTTTTGGGTGAGAAATTAATTGCTTCAATGAAAAGTTTTTTTTTAACCGAAAAGTATTTCAGTTACAACTTCACCTCTTTAGTTACAACATTTTCTGGTTTTCTTTTCAAGAAACTGTTTTTTGGGGTTCAATATCCTTTTCATAAATCATTAATGATCGATCATTTGCAGAGAGAGAGCGAGAGAGAGAGCGGTCCTCCGTGAATAAATTTCTGCAATTTTTACGCAATTTTAGTCAATTGAAAACTTTACATTTCCTACAAGTTATTACTTTTTTACTCAGTGAAGGCAGTCGAAGAATTTCTTTAAAAAATTAAAAAAATAGCAACGGTGTAATGTACCAAATTTGTGATTCGTTATTATAATTGGGGTTGAAAAGGAGGGTGTTCTGGAAGTGATAAGAGAATGAAACTTTTTTTTGTACCTTCAGACATCAAATGGAAAAATTATGAAGCATGATATTTTAGGCTTGGAATTTGGGGAATTTTTTGAAACTATTTTACATTTTTTATTATCTTAGGGGTTGTAAACGAGGGTGTTCTGGGTGTTGTCCTCGTCTATATAATGTATAACTTTTGAAAGGGCAGTCGGATTGGATTCTTCTTTGGCACACAGTTTGAGGGACCAAAAAGAAAGATCGAGTTCGTTAACCAATAATTTTTTTATAAAAATTCAAACAGCTAGAGCTTTTTGAAAATGTTTGATACCACCTTTTTCCAAGATTTGAAAATTCGATTTACAGCTATTTATACTATACAAAAACACAAAAAATCTATCCCTTTGACTCTAATTTATGGAAAAAAAATAAACAAACCTGTAGCATTTTCAAAATCCAAAAATTCAAAACGAAAATGGATATCTAAAGCCAATTAAAGCGTGCTATTCGAAAAAGTAAAGAGAAGAAAAACGTTACTTTTTGTTTATTTTCTTTTATTCATAAAATCAAACTCCATTTTCTCAACAACAAAAAAACTTTTCTAAAATATGCTCAACAGTTTTATATCAAATATAATAAATTTTTATGTAACTCTGCCTGGGATTGCTTATTAAGATATTTCAAAATAATGTACAAATTGTATTTAGCGTGATTAATTTAATATTCGTCTATAATTTTGCATTAAATTATATTCTTAGTTGCTCTGAAACATGTAACATTCCAATAACTTTATGTCATTACAATTCACAATATGCATGGAAATTAAAACATACTTATTCTTATTGCCTTGTTTTTATATATTTTTTTTATTTTTAATCTTGTTTTTTACGATTAAAGAAAAACTCTGCTTCTTATCGAAAAAATAAAAATATTAGTAAAAAATTTCTAAATCCTTGTTCGGTAAATAAATTTTATCTCATTTATTCTCTTAGCTTGTATCGTTTGTACACAATTTAATTTTTTGATTTTCAATTTTGTTTTTCATCAATAAAACAAAAACTTCTTATCCTATAAAAAAGTCATTCATGATAAATTTGTAGATCTCTTTTAGTTGTACAATTTTTGTCAATCTATCTATTTTCGTATTTTACTGTGTTTAAACTTTTAAATATTTATCTAAAATTTTATCAAAAACAACAGCGACGACGACGTCGGACAGACACCGACGTAAAAACTTGTTTTTCTGACTCAGGGGGCCTCAAAACATCGTCATTTGATAAAATTCGTGAAAGTCATTTTTCGCATACAATTAATGCTTTCTTATTATGGATGAGAATGTAATTAATTATTTTTTGTGTGATCAACATTTGAATTTTCGATTTCTTTTAACAAAATTCAAAAAGTTAATCAAATAATCATGTAGGGCCTTAGAGAATTAACGTTTATCTCCTCTTTATTCTTTTCCATATCACGATTTTTTGACTTCAAATGTCCATTTTGGTTTGGTTTTTTGGATTTTGAAAATCCTATAACTTTGATAATATTAATTTTGTCAAAAAAAAGTCATCGGGATAAATTTTTTTTATTTTTGTTTACTATAAATGGCTGTCGATAGAATCATTAAAAAAGCTCTAACTTTTTGAATTGTTAACAGAAATGGCTGGTTAATGAACTTGATCTTTCTTTTTGGCCCCTCTAAGGGTGTGCCACCGAATAATCCTAATAGACTATTCTTTTTTTATTCCATTCATATGAAAGTTTATAAACGAAGTACATGAACAATTAAACTAATTTGTTTCTAGAAAATAAATCTTCTTTATTGAAAATACAACTAATTCGTTTAAAGTTCAAGTGCGTAGTTAAAAATTATTTCTAATACTTCAGAAGTGAAGTATATATTATTTAAAAATGAATTTGTTTGATAAAAAAATAAATAAATTTTGTTAAGGTGGGACGTTCGTCATTATTTCATGTCAGTGCAAAGATACTGGTAATTTGGAATAAAATGTAAACAAAATTATTGTAGTAACAAATAAGAAAAAGTTTTAAGTATCAATAATTAAAACACAAATATAGAGTACGTTTTCTACATTGAAATTTATCTAGCCGTAAATCAATAAAAAAATTACACAAATATCGATATTTCTTCATGCAATTCGCTTGTGACAATCACATTTTTCATAATATGTCAATTTACTTCTCTGGAATGTCACTGGCAAAACAATAGAAATAAATACCCAACAACAAATTCACTATATACACGCATGCCTATTTTCTTGGCAAGGCTCGCGAAGCTCGTGGTAAGCTTCTTCAATGCAGAGGATTCAAGCAGCGTCCAGTCTCGCTGCGAGTTCTCTCGGCAGCCGAGAAGCGCGCCTTTCCTGCAATATTCAATACAAGCATTGCGACGTTTAGTCCTGAGAGTATCGCGTAGCGCATTGCAAGGCTTCGAAGTTCACCCTGTTTTCCCCCTTCCGCACAAGCAGAGTCGAGCACCACAGCTGACCATAAATTTCTCAACCGTTCCGATAGGAGACTCTCCAAGATCATTTCTCTTCTCCCTATAACGAAACTCATGACACCAAGTTAAGTAATTCTACTCGAGGACTGTGGAGAGAAGACGCTGCCCTGCTTTCCTCTCCTCTTTGGCTTAAGAAGAGAAAAGGGCGAGCGACGCTTCGCCCATAGTCCCTGCTATTTTCAATGTGCCAAAAGCTAGCACTCGCGACTGCCTTGAGAAATGTTAGATTCCCTTAAAATTTGAAAAATTCATCTGAATTTAAATCTTTTGTTTAATTTTTCCCTTGTAGGGCTCAATATTATCAACTAGGTATGTATGAGTGTAAAGGCGAAATAATAGATAAATTGTATATTCTAGAGTAAAAGAGGGATAGTGCAGAGGGGAGAGGTTAGTAAGGGATTCAATCAGGAAGAAAGTGGATGCAGGTGAACTAATGTAGAGGTAAAGTACTGACACGGCTGTACCGACTACTGAATTTTAATTTGTTGACATATTTGTTTCTCGTGAACACTCACTTTTCGGGGTTGAACATAAACCACCTAATGCTACTTTTGATAATGAATTTGATATGGCGCTTTCTGAGTATACACTTAATTATAATAATTTTATAATTACAGGAAATCTTAATACTCGCCAAACTACGGCATGGCTGTATTCACTACTCCAGCTTTTCAACTACATGGATTGGCCTAATGGTTGTGAAAAATCTAACTAAAGTCCAGAATTATTCTCAATATCTAGTTCCACCCTACGAAACATGAGCTTATTCATCTAAAATACAATTTTTATTTTATTATAACTATCGCCCAGAGTTTAAAAATTTAGGAACCTGAGTAATCTTAATGAGGAAAGAGTGTTCACTCTGCTTTCTGAAGCTGATTATATAAGTTTATTTTCTGATAGAAATTTAAATTCAAATGTAGAAAAACTTAATATATTAATTTTAATATTCGATGTAGTGACCCCGATACATGATTTTCACGAGAGGAAAAAAATGTTTGTGGATGTACGAGGAGATCAAAAGTCTCAGGAGATGGAAAGACAAAAAACATTCCCAAGCTAGGAGGAGCAATTACCAGGCACGATGGAGGGAATTACGCATCCTTAGAAACCTGGTTTAAACTAGCAACGGGAAGGCAGAGGGTCGAAATTAAAATCGAGGTCACATGAGCAAAATTGGAAAGATTATCGTATTTTATTCGACACATGTCACGGTTGTTTTGTATGTAGAACCCGGTTTCGCGAATATGAATTTGTTTATATAGCGGATTCGCAAGCAGAAATGCTATCACGAGAGCACCGTTGCTCAGTGAGAGGCCGTACCGCGTGACTGACCATGGTGAATCAGTGAGGGAAGCCTTAATTTACAAAAATTAATATTTAAAACAAGTCCCTTCTTTGTAAAAAAACCGTGACACGTGTCGAGTGAAATTAGGTAATCTTTGGAATTATGCTCACGCGACCTCGATTTGAATTTCGAACCTAACGTCTTCCCCTTGTAAGATTAGGGACACTAAAAATAAACATAACTTAAATGCAATTTTTATCCAAAATAACAATATAATATATCTGGAAAGTCCTTCCGAGGCTTAGAACTGCTCTCTCTCTCTCAGGTCCTGCCTTTCAATCAGAACTACATATACTTAATACTTTCAGGTCATTTTGAGGTTATCCGTTAGGCGGCACGTAAAACTGCTAATTTGACAAAAAACGTTTCTATCTTACTTTTCTTGTATATGATTTCAAATAATTAAAGCTATTTTTTGAAATATTTTAAAATGTGCAGTTTTTCAAAAAATCAATTTGAATTTTGATTTCCATAATTTTTATTTAAATTAATATAATTTTCTTGAAGTATATAAAAACAACTTTCCAAAACGCAATAATAAAAATCCAATCCAATTGCCGGACTACTGGCTGAAGTATGAAACTTAAAAATCGATTAAGATTTTTATGTTTTTTGTGTCTTTTCAAAATACAAAAACTTTATGGAAAATCAAATTCAACCTTTTTTTTGTTAACATTTTTTATTTTAGTTGCGTAATACTTTGTAATTGGGGAATTTTGGTATCTGTTTCCAAAGAAACAAGACGGTAGTCAAAGAAGATAGATTAGCATTTTCATTTTAAATCATTTTTGTATGATTTATAGATTTTTCAATATAAATTTAAAGAACAAATCGAATTATCTACAAATAATATTTAACTGAAAAACTTTTACATTCTAGGCAATTTGGGTATACGTTGTCAGTTTACCGGTAATAATGATAAATTCTCCACGACATAAAATTCCGCTGACGCCTAAAACCATGACGACACTTGATAGTGCTGGCACTGGATTGTTTGTTATTGGCTTATTAGCTGAAACGTACGCCGATCTACAGAAATTTTCATTCAGACAAGATCCCGTAAATAATGGAAAGTGGTGCAATGACGGTAAGAGATAATGAATTGGATTACATTTGCCTTCGTGCTATGCAGATATAGTTGCTGCATTTGTAAAACTAAGTGGAATGTTTTTGTTGATAGAAATTCTATGCCAAACTGCTTTCAGTGACTTCATGTGATTTCAAGTGATTTCAAGCCAGTGACTTCAGGGAAGTTGTGCGCCTGACTGCCCAAACTGTTGACCCCTCAGCTGTAAACATCTTATGTCTGCAGTTTTATTGTTTTATAATGATGTGTCACTAAAAAAGAAAGATGTGTGCGTAAATGGTAAACAGTATTTTTAGTATAAATGCAGTGTTCAATATTTATGCACTGAGCTTCTATTTGTATTTACATTATTATTATAGTCATGGACCCATTTTTGTTATGCAATCAAGAGATATGATAAGAGCGGTGTATCTAATTTGACATAAGGGGTCAATTCTGATTTTACCCCATGCAGAGACTAGGTTGCAGCAAGGAGCATGGTGGGGGGCCCACAACTTTTGTTGGGATCTGAACCAACAGAACCTCGGTAGAAATACATAGAGAAATTTTCAGTGGTAAAGGCTCCGGAATCGTACACCGGATTTCTAACGTAAAGTCAGAGCATCCAACCGCCTGATTCACAAAGGCTCCCAACTTATTATTATTATTATTATTATTATTATTATTATTATATCATTATGATTGCGAGCTCCCTTTACAGAAGGTTTCATTTGGTCTATTTTCAGCACAAGTTATAAAAAATTGGTTAAACAAAATATTTGTCTATATCTTTTATTTTCTGCTTTTTAGTCTTTAGAAAATGTGCAATCTTTATTACATCGCATTTTAAAATATTTTGTAGTAAAGAATATACTGTTTAGTCAACTATACGATTTTCTTAATTTAGTCGATCACACTTCATTCTCTCTATTTTTTCTAAAGAATCTGATTGCACGGCTCCTTTCCACTTCATTTCAGGACATCTAATTCCTTAATTTCTACTTTATATTGTCGCGATTTTCTAACGGTATGGAAACCTAATAGCGCGAGAGAGGGAGTTAATTAGGGTGGCATAGGCAGTTACAAGCCAGTTAGATATGTATAAGTGCCTTCTTTGTTGATGTAAAAGCACCGTTTTAATCGGTAGATAGAAAAACGTTATGGAAAGTAATGAGGAAGAGAGGAATAAACATAGGTTTTTTAGAGAGAGAGAGAGAGAGAGAGTGAGTGAGGGAAATTTACAAAGAAATGAGAGATGAGATAAAGGTAGGGAATAAAACCCGGAAGAATTCTGGACGGAGATATGATGAAGACAGGGATGTCCACTGAGCATGCTTTTTGTTTGCGGTGTTCATTAAGGACATGAAAAGAAGGTTATGAGAATGGGTTAGAGGGAGGTTTAGTGGTAGGAGAGGCAAGATTCAGTACTTAAGCATACGCGGATGATGTAGTAATAGTAGCTAAAGAAGAAGGGGTTTTAGCAAATATAATGAAAATACTAGAGAAGTATTTAAAAGCAAAGAAATTGGGAAAAATTATTTAAAGAACAATGAAAATATTTGAGGCGCTTGCACTGAGTTTTCTAATGTATTGAGTTGAAATATAGGGTTGAAAAGAATATGAAGAGGTAGAGAAGTTGCATGAAAAATACATTAGATGGACGCTAGGGTTGGACAGATGGATGCCATGGTATATAAATCAAAAGCAGGTAGATAGGGAAAAAATAAAAGTACGATCAGGTAACAGAACTTGCAAATACGAAGAAAGACTGTTAGAGAGCAAGGGCAGAACTATAGTGTAAGCGTGTTTGAAGGAAGACGACAATGAAAGAAGGGATGATTATGGAATAAAAGAAAGAGAAAAGTACTTAAATAGGTGTGGATGGTTTAAGGAATGGGTTAAAAAAATTCATGGAAAAGGAATGAAAATGCAGCAAGAGTTAAGAGAAAAGATGAAAGAAGTTTTTAAGCATGGAATAGAAAGTATAATAAGAGAAGCTAAATATAATGAGAAATATAAATGGATCAAAGTAGAGGGAATAGCAAAACATTTGAAGAAAAAATGGGAAAGGGGGTTGCAAAAAGTATTAGCGAGGGCAAGATGTGGTAATGCGTAAGAGTAGAACAAATACTGGTGTACAGAGGAGGAACGAAAATGCGGCATTCCAAGATATGTATATGCTTCTCCATTACCTTGTCCTGTCCAAAGCTCTTGCTGATTGCTTTAGAGTGCCTATTTACAGCCGTCGCAAGGATTTTAAGGTCCACTCTTGAAGAGGAAAAGAGTTTAAGTTCTTGTGTGAATAAGTTATTAATCGTAAATTCTCGTCTCTTCGGCGGGCCACATAGGTATCCAGAACTTTTTCCTCGGAGCACAACTGATTGAGGCAAGAGGGAGATCCAGAAAAATCTCGGCGTTAGAGAGTCTCCTTAGAAGACCGGCTATTATAAAAAAAGATATTGGTTATATTTACAATCAGCTACTAATTACACTTGCAGTGTATTGTCAAATTACAATATATAACCTGATTGATTTACGATACTACAATACTTAATTATTATCTACTGTAATTTGACTTCAGGTTACAATGTGAAAATAAAACGAAGGGTCTTCTTTTGGCTTTCGACTTTAAAATTACTACGTCCGATGATGGAAATTATTCGATCGGCATTGGACATACTAAATTTACGTAAGGTGATACATTTCCTATCGCGGAAAAGTTTAGGAGACCTAAGCTCAAAATATTGTGTGTGTTGACTTACGCCACGTACGTAATTTTACGTTCGAGGAAGGGAAATTTACGTCAAATGGTAGGTTCGCTAAGCAAATCACCATAAGTGGGCGCGCAAGGTTCCTGTATTAAGGCAAAAGCCGCTTTTCCGCTGTCAAACATATGTTTAAGGTGACAGACGCTTTTTTAGGGTCGTGAAGGTTGATCTGGATAACATCTAAACTAGAAGAGGGGCATCTAGTGTCCATTTAAGCCTCCAAGTGTCTCCTCCACATTTTCCAAAGAAAAATCGGGTGCTTGTCTACGGGTGTAACTTTTGTTTTAAAGCCGAGCTTCACCTGGACCACTGCTTTTAAGTACTGCTTAGGTTCCACGGATACGCTAGGAATCGGGACTTGCAATATGGCGCCAGTGTAAGCAACACGTGTCTACCGTGCTGCATATGAATTGATTCATTGGATCCAGAGTCTCAACTGCTAGATTTTTTATTTGCCTATTGTAGTGCTCATTTTGTGTTGTGATACCTGATGGGATAAGTTTTTGTGCCTGATTTGATGATTTTCTGTCTAAATTCTGAGGAACTTGTGGTCTTTAATGGACATCTTTATCAATTTTGCGTTGGCCCTCAGGTAGTGTGCGTGATTTTTCCAGGTTTAGCGCGCTGTGTGTGTGTGTGTGTGTGTGTGTGTGTGTGTGTGTGTGTGTGTGTGTGTGTGTGTGTGTGTGTGTGTGTGTGTGTGTGTGTGACATCTATTATCAATCGCTCTTATCTCCAAAATTGAAAGTAGCTACTATTTACAAAAATGAATGGCGATTCAAATATGCTGAAACTACTTAACTCCATCAAGGCCGACACAGAGGTAACTAAAAAGGACGTCAAACTTCTTAAAACTGACACAGTTCAATTTAAGTCCGATGTTGATACTTTAAAGATGGAATTGAGCACATCCAAAACAGAGTGTAAAAAGATGACAGAAAGTCATAAGGAATTAAAGGGAAAATGAGGTTCACTCAAGTGACAGGTTGACTTTCTTCAGCGACAAGCCCGCACATGCAATGTTTTGATTCAGAACCTATCGGATGACGAGAAATCTAACAGGGACCTCTTTTCATTCGTGCTCAATATTCTTAATAGCGTTAGTCACTCACTTAATGAAACGAACATTGACATAATTCATCGTCTGGGAAGGACGCAAGTCAGTAGGCCCGTCCGGGTGCGTTTCAGTTCTAGCAGATGGAAGCAGGAGGTTCCTAAGAAACGCGTAGCTTTTATAAAATTAAACCTTTCTGTAACTCTTGACAGGCAAACTCAAAAATTTGATAAAAATTTGATCCAAACGGATGGATCAAATAGCTCCTTGGACTTCTTTATAGGAAAAATTGCTTCAAAGCCGGAAAAACTTCCGTCTAAAAGACAAAAACCTACTAGGCCTGGTAAGGTTTAGCAACTTGCAGCAGAAAAAGTAGTTGCTAATCGGGCTCTCATATCTCAATCTCCTGAGGGCTGTAATCTCCGTATCTTTTTCTGGAATACTCACGGCCTTCTCTATTGTAAGTAATGTTTATTAAATGGGAGATTCCATAAAGATTTTCCAGGAAATTATACTTTTCATGGATTTCAGGGTATGAGTTATTGGTGCAACAGACCTGATTTCTAATTTTGAAGTACTTCAATTACTCATGACATCCGACCATCTACCAGTTCGCGTTGATATTTCGTATTTCATGCCGATGGACACAAGTGCAAGTAGAGCCTCATTTTTATTGCGCACTAAAATAATTTGGAATGAAAACCGCCGTTAAGTTGAATATACTTACAAAGCCTAAATGGCATATTGCAAGGAAGAAACTTTGGGATGATAAAGAATGTAGAGTCACGCGACGTAGGCTTAGATAATATTTAAATATCTTTAAAAGGTCGGGTTTTGTCGATATGGACGAGGCAAAATATCTAGAAATCAAAATTAGTTTCCTAGAATTACGTAGGTCGAAGAAGAGGCAATACGAATATTCGCTGCTGAATTCACTAGCGGCTTGTAATAATCCTAAGGATTTTTGGGCAACGGTCAATAGATTTAGTTTGCGGTCTCCTTCGACTACCAACGTAAGCATGCATGCATGGCAAGACCTTCTTTTTTCTCTTTATCTGATTGAGGCTCTCATTTGCATACAGTGGATTATAAAAAAACACCCTTTATTCGATTGTGATATCTCGATTGATAAAATTAAAGCCTCTTTATTGAAATGTAAATGTGATAAAGCGGCGGGCGAGGATAAGATTCCCAATGATTTTTTCAAAAAGAATCCGGAAACTTGGGTAGAGTACTTAGGGCGCCTGTTAAGCGGGATTTGGGCTGAGGAAAGAGTCCCAGCTAGCTGGGACAAAATACATACATTTATGTTGCATAAAAAGGGTGATAAATTTGACCCTCCTAATTACCGGGGAACTGTCTTTATAATTAGTATTACTAAGGTCTTCTCTCAGAGCCTGTTGACGAGATTGACTGCGTGGGTGAACAAGGTAAACATTCTCCCAGAAACTCAGGCTGGCTTCAAGCCTGGAAAAAGTTATATTGATCATATTTATACCCTAACTTCTTTAATTAAAATTCTTTTCTCTATCCCAAAGCGACAAATCTTTGCTTTTTATATAGATTGCAAAAAGGCCTTTGACTCAGTAAACCACTGTCACCTATGGAACAAACTTTTAGGGATAGGCATGTCCACTATACTGATAAAAATTATAAACATTTTCTGTGATTACTCGCACATGTCTATTCGCATTCGCGAGGGGCTCACTTCGACCGTAAAGGTAACTTGTGGGGTACTTCAAGGTGAGGTCCTTAGTCCTCTCCTTTTTGCGCCTTTCATATATGATCTAGAAAAGTGTTTTCGAAATCACGGTATGCATGGAATTTTAATAGATCATTTATGTGACGTTATCCTACTTGCTTATGCTGATAAAATGGTCATACTCGCTTACTCTTAGGCTGACTTATAAGCAAAAATTAACCTTATCGCCCAACACTGTATGAGCAATTTTTTAACGGTCAACGAAGCAAAATCAAAAGTTATGGTATACCACAAAGATCAGCCATGTGAATGCAAATTCTTTTACCGACAGGCTCAGCTGAAGTCAGTGAGCGAATTGGTCTATCTCGGTGTCAACACATCAGACTCGGGTCTTTTTTATAAATAAATGATAAAAATAATGTCTGCTGCAAATATTGTTATGGGTGCTGTGTTCTTTTTTTTTGTTCTTTTTTACTCATTAGAAGTATGGCGATTAAGGTACTTTGATTCAGTCGAGAAATTACAGTCCTCTGCCTTTAATAAAACACTAGGCTTACCAACATACACACTCAATTTTTCCCTCCGCTTAGAAACAGGTAGATTGTAGTTAGCTTATGATATATTTAAGTCAGGGCTGAGAATGTTGTCGAGGTCGTTGGGTATGCCTGATGATAGACATCCTAAAAGATTTTTTCTTAAATCGAAGGCATTCTCCTTAAAAGCTGATTGCAACCCGAAGTATAACTGAGTTCTCCAGCTCAAAAATATGTTCACTCGATGTAACTCGGAGAAAATGTGGCTTTACTTGGATTCTGCGTCGCTCGTTGAAAATATGGATGTTTTTCTAAATTACTTTTCTGATTATCTGTGGCATTCCGACTATGAAAGATACCTCCATTCAAGTAGTCGTCAAGTCTTCCCGCATCTTTAACTCTATCCTGACATTCAATCATATCGGAATCTTAGATTAGCTTTTTATATAACTCAGGCGCGGAATGGTACTGTGGGAAATCGGAAAAAATTACGGTGGGCCGGTCGTCATGTGAGCCGATGTGGGCCGGTACGATAAAAAAATTATGGAACATTTGGAAGTCATTAAAAAAATCGTAATCTGGACATACAAAAACAATTAATAAAGATATATCAGGTATAATTATTAAAAATTAATTAATTTTGCTAATAATAAATTTTCTTTTCCAATAATCGCGGCAACTTTCAGCTGATGAAGTGTTGAATCGGTAATTATTATCTTTCGAGTAAATGCTGCAGCCACCCCGATCTCTCAGTGATGATCAGCTGGTATCTTAGATTGAACTGATAACACTGTCAATACATTGCTTTTATTTCTTTAAACCTAAACCTCTTTACCTCTGTTCACATCTAATCTTGTCAACTTTGTTCAATTCTTTTGGGTCCTCATATAGACTTTGTATTAAAATATTCCTTTTTTCCTATAAAAAAAGACTAAAGTAACAACTAATTGAAAAATTTATGTTGTTGTAAAATCAGGATCTTTTTTATAGAACGAGAACCGTAATTATCTTGAAATTCTTTACGCATTGAGGACCACCTTTTGTTATATGTTAATCTTTCCATCTATATTGTAAATTGCAGAATGAAAATAAGGTTATTAAAAAAATGACAAACATAATCTTTTTGACCACCTATTGTACACTGCACTAGTTTTTTTTTGTATCGTCGCTGAGTGCTTATTCCAACAATCTGTCATAATTAATCTCTTTATACTTGTTGGATTATTTGAGAAACACCAATTTTTTCGTATAAATAGTGTAAGTCACTTAAAGTTTAAATTGTCATTGTGTACAACTTTGAAGGTCTGTCGGAAAAAATTAACCAGAATATAGTGCTTAGGGCTTTGAAGCTCGTCACAACTTATATTCGTCAAGTTTGCTTTACAGGTTTGTCTGAAATTAATTATATAAAAAAACTTAAAGTATTTAAAGATTCAAGACAATCTTTGTGCTTCATGAGTTCGTAACGAAAAAGATGAATTTTTAATTTAAGAATATCAAGAATGCTAAACCATGTCATTGTCACATTAAATTTGAAGGCTTGAGAAGAAAAACTGGATTAGGACCAAAATGAAATTTTACAAGGTGAACAAAAAAGTTTTCTACAAAAGTTTTTTAATATAAAAGTTTGATAAAAGTATATTAGCTTGTGAAATGTTTGAATTATTTGATATGCTAAAACTTTGATAAATGTTCAAACTGAAATTTAAGATTTTATAAAAACATGAATATGACAATTGAGTAAGAGCCAAAAATAAAATTATAACATTATTTCTATGGTACTTGATGGAAAATTTACTTAATCCAGTTGTCATTCTCATAATTAAAAAATTAATTTTTTTGAGTGAAACGAGAAATGTTTTTGACATACTATAATTAAATGGGCTAATAACAATTATGTGTAAAGATATTATAGTTTTTGTAAATACGCGAATAAGTGATTCCGGGTGGAAAAAGTGTTTAAAGATAAAATCATGTATGCCCTAGTTGCGAAACATTGAAGTTGTAAAGATTATCAAAACCGATATCCAAACGCAAAGGCGGAGCAGAAAAAGAAAGAGAAAAAAAGCATATCAAATAATTTTTTCTTTTAACACGTTATTTGTTTTAACATTTGTTTTATAGTAAAATTCGATTCTTTATTGTAATTCTTTAATGATTCAATAATTCAATTGTGTCGCTAAATCGTAGTTATATAAATATGTCTGACACTGTTCGATTTCTTTACGGATTAAATTTTTTCTGTTCAGGAAATTGGTCCTGAATATTTGCATCGGCACCTATCCTGATAGAATATTAAATCTGAAAGTAAAGATTATATTAGAGACTCTAACTATAAATAAATTTTGGATTGTTTTATAATGATAAAAACGAAGATGTGGGATCACAAAAGCGAAAGGAGAATTTAAAAAAAAAAATTAAAATAGCGTTTACTCAAACTTTAAATTAAAACCTTCGGTCTAATCATTCAAGATATTTTTATATTTAAGAAATTCTTCTATTTAATCCTAAACATCTAACCCCGACTGATTTAATTCTGACTGTCCAGGATTTAATTTTTTTAATATAATTATTATTACTTCTTTGTAAGCTTAATGCAATTCCCAGTTGGAATGGATTTTTGAGCTCACTCTAGAATTTAATCTGATTTTCCTAGAATTTAAGAATCCCCGCATTTAAGTTAATGAATCGTTTTAATTTGATTTTATGGCATTCTACAGTGGAGAATCTCTTTTTGGAATTATCTCCCGAATGTCAACGGGTTGAAAATCCTACTTAAGATTTCTTAAAATCGTAGAACACTGGAAAATGAAAATTTTTCACTGGCACAGATTTCAATTAAATAAAAGTATTCGACATTATTTTTTTAACTTATGAAACTTACGGAATGCTATCCTACTTTTCTCGAACGAGTACGGAGCTCGTTTTCGTATTCTCGCAAGAGCAACTGCTCATAGCAGTGCTGAGTAGCGCACGCAATTATCGGTGATCCTTCATTTCGATCCCGTTTCACGTAATAGCTACATTCTTAAGATACATATAATCCTTTCGGTTACGAATTCGTGAGAGGACGTTCAGTAGCTTAATATAAATATTGGTCTCCCATTCTGAGTGTATAATTCTATTTCTAATTTAACAAATGTTCTGAACTGCTTCAAGCAGAAACTATTAAAAGAAGAGGGAAATAAATATTTTAAACTAACTGATTTTATTAAAACAAGACAATGGTCGTCGGAATCATCACCAGTTTTAGAAATTGACGAGTTTTCTGATAAATATGAAACGCTAACAGTAGTTAAAGTAAGCGTTGAAAAAGAAATTCATTTTCCGGTAGAAGATGTAGGAAAAGTGAATACTAGTACGGTTGACGATTACGATTGTAGTACTTTAACTACAACGCATGAAGTTAAAGATAAAATAATTAACCTACATGAAGACGTGCAAAATGATTGCTCTTTTCTTGCAATCGAAAGAGATAACAATGTTGTCGCCCAAGCTAAAGAGAAAGATTTATCTAATATTAAAGATACGTCTGAAGTATTTGGTCCAGACTACGATTTTTTTGCAAAACCAGATGAAGGTTAGATTTGAAAAAGAGGGCTATATTTATAAAGATCTGGCTTGCTTGTCGCCAGTAAATTTTCCTGAGTTTAAAAATGTAATGCCATCTGATGCACTAAAGAAGCTTTCGGGAGTCTTGCTGCGATTCGATGAAGGCGATGAAGGCTTTGCGAAATCTACATCACAACGGACAGTATGCAAGACTTGTAAAAAATGCGCAGTCTGTGTATATTTAACCTTAAAACGGTTTAATCTGTAGAGCACATCTTGCAAGGCCATATTTTTGACATCTGCTAACCTTATCGACGATACAGCTAACGTTTAAAAGATCTTTTTCAATTTTAAAGTTGGTTAAAAACAGACTGAGAAGCTCGCTAAGTCAACAGCACACTGATGCTTTCGTGCAGATATCAGTGGAACGTGCAATTATTGAAAGAATTCCAAATGTCGATATTATTGACAGAGTTCATACTCACAGTTTCTCGTTAAAAAAAGATTTTGTCCTATAATAAATTTTAATACTTTGTAAAGTTTATCATGTTTCTGTTTTTATATCCTTGCCAAAATGAGTTTTCAGGGGCAGTTTCCTGTTTTACCTAATAACGATGGGGGAGGGGGTCTACCGTGCTTTTCCCGGGCCGATTATTGATCCCAATTCGTCCCTGATATAACTTCTATTATTGTTCAACTTTAGACTTCTTTTGTCCACACGAGCTGCGCAAAGTTGTACGTTCGACAGATACTACAAATAAGAGCATTTATTCTGGAGACGTGACGCTTGATACCCTTAAATATTTTGTTCTCTTACACAATTTTTGTAAGTTACTTCTTTTCATTCTGCTGCCTAATCTGGTTGCACATTTTTCTTTTGTGTTTATATTGGTATATTATATGGCTACTCATTTGTATCGATCTTAGATCAAAAAAACAGATTATTGATACAATAGAAATCCAGGCCAGCAACTTCCTGGCTTCGGGAGGTGTGTGCTGGCGTTTACTTTGATCTTAGCTTCTATGTAAGCTTGCAATCCGCCAAACAGCTTTAAGTCGAGCCAAGTTTGGAACACTTCGTCCGTACAGATGACGATAAGGGTATTATTTTTTAAGCCGCAATCTTGAAATCTTACGATGACTTCTCCCGGTTGCAGCCCTTCGAGTTTCTTCTCTAATTCCGCTTTAATTACCTTGGCTTGGTCATCAAATTTGGTTACTGAGAGCCCCTCGACGAATATGGCCACTTCCGGGCAACTTTGATGGGCCTGTCTATAAGAGACTGTTGGACCTCACAGACGCATCTTGTTCTGTTTCGTGATTTCATTCAGTGAGCTGCTTATCAGAATGACCCCATTGTGAAGTATTTGTCTTGCTAGTTACTGCAACCGAATGATTTAACAATTGACGGCACGACCCCTTTCTAGCAGATTCCGGCAATCTAGCACGTCATGGTTTTTCCATTTGGTTTGATCCCCCGGCATTAGTATCGCCAAGGTAACTTCCAGATGGTTCCCTACTTATATATTCCGAAGTATATTCTGAGACTTCTTTGGTTATATTCATCGTCCCAGAGGAAGATGCTTTTTCTATAGGAGTCGTTTTCGACTAGCCCTGGGTGTTTTATTTTTTTTTAAGATTGATAAAACATAGGACCTGTCTTTGAAAAACAATACACTGTTTGGTGAAATACAGTTCACACTCAATGTGAAAGTGATTAGATGAATTGTGCAGTTAGTGAAAATAGTAAAAATACCTTAAAATTTGAAGCGATGGATATAATATTTTCGAAATTTAGATGTAGGATTAAGAATTGACGCAAAAGTGAGCCAACATTTTTTTTAAATCTCACGGTATCATTCTGTGTTCACGAGATTTTTAAAGTTTCCGTGTTTTGATATCTCTAATTCCGTTAAGCGTGCATGCTTCCAAGTGCAACTTGCTTCCCGCCATCCTCCGTCATTGAATGAGTCACATGTTGTCCGTGAATGCACCGTAAATGTCAACACATTTCATCAATTAAAATAGGACAATTTTAATGCAATTAGTTTAAGTCTTCATCTAGATTCTCCTAAAGTGTTAGTTTTATACCTTTAAAATTGCATCTTCAGTAATTGTTATTAAAAAATTATCTTTTCTCCTAATTATCCCAAAGCGATTTTCTTTTTTCTTTATTTATTCAGAAATGATAATTGTGTTGTAGGGACTGGAACCACGATTTTGCAGGCTAAAAATCAACGAAGTTATTCTATTTGTTTATAAGAAAAAATCCTACCTTCAGCCTTTTTTGTCCAACTTTAATTAAAATCAAAATATCTGAGTACTGTTAGAGATTACGCAGATGTTGGGTTTAAACTTTTTTTTTCAAAAGTACAGCATATGAAAAAACAGAAAGTTTCTAAACAATAAACAGATTTCCTGTCAAAATATTGACTACTTTAAGATGAAATGTTGCACAAGCTTTCAGTTTACAGATTCATATCTTCATCACAATACAGTGTTTTCAGAACGTAGGTGTTTTTCGGCCCAAACACAGAACGCACGAACTCATGCTTTCTTCATCTACCAATAGGTTTTTGACTATTGCTAGAGAAAGAAAGCTTTAGCTCGTGAGTCGTGTGGTGGGGGCCGAAAAATCCGACGTTTCGGAGACACTGTCAAAATCTACAAAAAACATGGTATCACGAGCTTTAAGCAGCGCGCAGGTTTTTGCGTTTGCGATTTACACAAATATTCACGTGACTTCTAATCAATCTTTTGTCTTGCAGGCACTATTTTGACCGTTCTCTTACTGGACTATAAGACTTTTGTCTAACTATTAGGCTAAACAAATAGGCAAATATTCATCTTTACCAGTTATTAAAATTAAAATTTATTTATACAAATTAGTGTGATGAACGGTCTTATTTAAAGCTCGAGCTTTCAAGAGTAAGAAGCTATGCTCCAATTAATTAGGAAAGAAGGACCTTTTCACATTGGTGATTAAGAAAATGGGATTAGAATCATAGATTTCAAAATAAAAATTTAGGTATAAAATATGAGCTAAGAATGTCGTTATAATGGAACAAGATCGGAGAATTGAGACAAGGGACTGGGCGTTAAGAAGCAACAACCTTGTTATTTTTGGTGTTCTTGAAGAAGATGATGAGGATCTGGTGCAACTAGTCTGTGGTTCTTGCAAGCAATTCCTCAATATCGAAATACGCCCAGATCAGGTCGAGTCTGTTAGATGGATTAGGGGAAAATCCGGGACAAGCCTCGCCTCCTCCTGCTTCAGTTACGTTCCTTCAGAGATAAGAAATTGATCTTATCGCAACTAAGAAAACTACACAGCACCGAAATAAGCATTTCTGAGGAGTACAAAAAAAAGCCCAAAATGAAAGAAAAACTCAGCCTCCATATCTTAAAGAGATCAGAGACTGCAAACTGAAAGCTGCCTTAAGCTATCATTTGCGGTATGTGGATGGTAGAAAATTCGAGCTTACGAACATAGCAGCATTGGAGGCTTTAATCAGAAAGCGAAGTGTATTAGCAGTGGGGGTGAAACATCTGAAAAAGTCAAAACAGGGTATGCAAACGCCGCACAGGTTGTCGCGAAACACAAGGCCTCGCAATCCCCGTCAGTCAACACCATTTAGCTGACATACAATTTTACACAGGTAACTGCTCACAATCAGTATATACATCAACCAGGAACACAAAGAAGATTAACTTGAATGGATAAATGAGCGAAATGAATCAGGACTAAACAACAGCACTGCAAACTTCTTCTTCTTCAATTTTTACGGTTATGTAAGATTCTTAAATTTAGGTATCATCTATGAGAATTATAATATTATAGGGATTGTCGAAACCTGGCTCACTCATATTTCGAAAAACTTAATCACGGAAAATAAATATAATAATTTCTTCTCTAACGCTATCAAAGAAAAATCTAAAGGTAGACGAGTAGTGGCCTAGCTCTTTTTATAAACAAACTACATTATAACAGTCAGCTGATTGATAAAAAAGAATATTCGATTATGATTCGGGTTTATAATGCACATAAAACTAACTTTATTGTAGCAATATGCTATTTTAATTCATCAGTAGATACAGATGTTATTTTAAACCTCTTCGAAGAAAGTTTATGCGCACTGTTGGATAAGTACAACAACATTCCTATCACGATATATAGCGATTTCAACTGTAAAAAGGTGGTATTGGGACAGGGTCCTCCTGATATGTTTTCTCACACAAACTTTTGTATATACCGGGAGAGTCATGATGTTGCACACATCAGGAGAGGACTGCGTTTGGTTAAGCTGATGGAGAAAAAAGATTTTTACCTATTAAATGGTAGATCGCGGAATGACAATCCAGATAATTTTACATTTGTTAATGCAGTGGGTAAAAGTATTAATGATCTGGTTTGATTTAATGCTGAGGTTCTGAGTATGCTCGATGATTTAAGAGTGGATCACTCTACAAACGCCTCGGACCATTTTCCGGTTTTAGTCGCATCACGTTGCTCTCCCGCCTCAAATGGGCGCACAGTGCTCTGCATGTAACCAATAGCAAAACCTTGACACATTTAAGATGGAAAGAATATCAACGGGAGACCTTCTCAAACGAATTGTATCTATCTTACAGATTAGAGGGTGATTTTGAAAATCAAGTCATCGATTATCTCAATTCAAACCTCACCGATGTTTTAATGGATAGCGATACAAAAGCAGATATATATGTAGTGAGAAAATTTTGCTGGCCACTTTAATCGGCAGTAACCCTGGTTTGATGTGCACTGTCACCAACGCAAATCATTTCTTAATTGCTCGTTATAAGAAGCCAGTAAGGCAAATTTCTCGGACAAGGCTAAGTTGACTTATATCAATGTTAAAAAATCGCATCAGGCACTTGTAGCTAATAAGACAGCTAGTTTTGAGTTCAATATTCTTGCAAGACTTGAGAGAGTCAATGATAGTAAACCTTTATGAGATAAAGTTATCAGATTTAGAGGTTGAATATTGAAATCGACAGTACTCTCCACACAAGTCTGGGAAAACTTCTTCCGTCTGACTCTTCTTCTCAGACTTCTGTCACCGTCATGGATTACAGATGTGCGCCGTCCACTATTTGATAGCAGAATACAGCCGATGAAATCGCATTTTCAATCAACAAACTAAAATAAATAAGGCTGCTGATCCGGATCAAGCCTTAAATGTTGTTTAAATTGGAAAAAAGGGGACTCAAAGTGCCACATTATTCCAGAAGCCGAAGCAGGTTTTCGCAGAGGTAGGGGTTGAATTGTCAATATTTTCACTTTAGCCTCTGTTTTGCAAATTTACTTACAAAAGAAGAATAGACACTAAATGCCATTATGGTTGATTTTGAAAGAGCTTTTCCATCGATAAATCACTCTCACATGTGGAAATACTCTTGAATATTGAAATTTTTTCAGAAAAAAGGTCTTGTGGGTCTTTAAATCATTGGGTGATATCGATATTTTAATGTTGATTTTCACGGACTATTTAATTATTCTAGCTGAATCTAAAATAGACGCATTAAGAAAACCCAATATCCTGCATGAGTATTGTAATATAAACAGGCTCACTGCTAATAAGAAGAAAGGCCTGGAATACGATGGTTGTTTTTGTAAATTTGTTGCTTCCAGCAGAGCCAACTTAGCCTCAGCTTCGGCATACAATATCCTCACTAGAACTAAGTGCTTGTCGTGGCCTTCCATTGTTAAAATTCGTGATTCGATTATAAAGAGCTCCTTGTTGTATGCGGCCCACATCATCGGATTGAACTATCTAAATGTATTCGAAAAAGCACATGTCCGTTTCTTCAAAAATCTTTTGCGTCTACCTAGAAATATACCTGACTTTGTTGTTAGATTCGAGCTAGATCTATCCAGCGTGTCTTATAAAATTTTGAAAATGGCGCTGAATAGGGCAGCAACGGTTTTCGATATGGAGAATTCGCAATATCCGAAACTAGGTTAGTTCAAAATAACCCAAACCACAAACAGTAAAAACTCTAAATATAACTAGCTAGGTTAGCTTATTAAATGTCTGGAAAGAGCGGGCATCAGTCACAATTTTCAGGATCTCAACGGTTCCAATCTTTTAGGTGAAATTTATGGTATAGCTGATACATACCGTGACTATTTCCGTTCTCAGGATTTGTTGAAATTGGAAAACAGTGAATTTAGTTTGATATATAGTAAAATTTTACTCAATGAAAAGTTACCTCAACAATATATGTTATTCAAATCTCCTTTCCAGTTGAAACGTGTCCTCACTCAATTAAAAACCTCCTCCGGGTTCATTATTAAGTTGACCTCTGAAGCTAGAACTACAGTTAATTATCCGCAACAAGTTTGTGAATTATGTAATTTAAGAGAAAATGTGGATGTTTTACACATTCTTACCAAATTTCCAATCTACTCGCGCATTATAAATCATTACTTACGTAACACTGATATGATCAACGAAAGCAATGTTCATTTTTTGTCATCAAATATAAATCCTGGAATCCTTCGCTCAATATATTTTTATATAAATACATGTTTAAAAATCAGAGCTTTCTCTCTATTTGAATAGCGCACTGCTTCCTCCGCACTTGTCTCCCCAAATTTTTCTTCTCATTTCTTCTTTCAAGGCTGATAATAATAAATTGAATAAAAGTGGGCTCAAAGGACATCCTTGTCTCACACCTCTCAAGAAACAGAAACTATCTCCTACTTGCTCTCTTACCTTTACCCAGCTTTTTATTGCTTTAAAAATTTCTGATACTCTCTTCGTTAATCCCTGTCTTATCCCCTTTTTTACTATAACTTTCTCTATTTCGCCGCGGCCTGATGAGTCAAATACCGCCTTTGAGTCCATGTACATTGCTATCATTGCCCCCCTTTCCCCTTTTAATTTTCTTATTTACTAGATAGTTCAGAACATATATGTTGTCCATGACCCCCATTCCTTTCCTAAACCTTGTCTGATTCGGTGACTCGATCTTTTTTCCTTCAACTTTATCTTCAATCTCTCCGAAAAAATAGTTACATATGCTTTATACAGTTTTGGCATCAGCGTCACCTCCCTATAATCTTTAACCTCCTCTCCTTTGCCTTTCTTTGCTATTGGTGTAACTACTCTTTCTTTCCATAACTCTGGCCACCCCTCTCTTCTTCATACTCTATTACACATTATCCATGCCCATTCCTCTAGTTCCTCCTTTCCATATTTTCATATTTCATTTGGAATCTCATCTATACCAAGTGCCTTTCCATCCTTCATTATTTCTGAAACCTTAACTATTTCTTCCCTTAATATTTCCTCTTCCTCATCTCTTTCTCTACCATATTTTCCTTCTTTTATAACTTTTCTCTCTACTCCTTCTAACAAATCCAAAAAATATTTCTTCCATTCTACCATTTCAATAATTTGGTTTACTCTTTTTCTTCTTTTTTTCTCTATTTACTACTTTCCCTAACTCTTCTTTCGTCCTAGCCTTCTCTGCCTCTTCCTCAAACCTTTTATTCTCTTCCCCTTTGTTGTGATAACACAACTCAGTATACTCTTTCTTTTTTTCCTATATTTTTCCGCATTACTTTTTTCTTTTCTCCACTTTCTTAATTCCTTTCATACCTCCTTTTTTCTCTTGACAGTCCTCATCCCACCCACTTTTATTTCCCCCTTTACTAACTACATTTTTGGAACATCCTATTTTTATTTTTCCTATCATTTTTTACATCTCCTCGTCCATATTACCCCTCATATTTTGATATTTCTGATTTTTTCTCTAAACTGTTCTTTTCCTTCCCTTGATCAATCTCCTTTTCCTATACTTTTTACATTTTCTCCCCTTCTGCTCATATTGTTCTTGCTTTTTTTCCCTCTAATGTCACTATTAAGGGAAAGTGATCCGAATCAATATAACCACCTACCTCTAGTTTCTTAATCTTCTCTCTTACCTCATCAACCACTATCACATAATCAATTACCGTTCTCCTTTCACCGCCTGAGTGTATATATTCTCCTTTCTTATCTGCTTTTATATTTCCATTTAAAATATACCATCCCAACTCCTCCAAATTCTTCAACAACTTTTTTCCCTCCCTATTTATTACCTTTGGATTTTCTTCCTCTTTCTTCTTCCCATTCCCTTCCTCCTTTGTCTCCTGTTCTCGTATTGAAATCCCCACCTATTATCAGCCTAAACTCTTATTTATTTTCTTCGATGATTTCTTTCATCTCCTCTGCTTTCTCTTGCATATCACCGTTCACATAAACCCCCATTACCTTCCACTTCTTTCTTCCCATCATTACTTCCTCTACTATTAATCCTTCTTTTTGTTCTTTCCGTCTTTCTTGTCTTTCCATGTTATACATTCATTCCTTATTTCCATTACCATTCCTCCCATTACTCTGCCCTTTTTATTCTTCCTCTTTGCATTTTGCACTTGCTATTTGTATCCTCTTGATAACCTTCCCCTTACTCTTTCCCATCCCTTTTCATCTAGCTGCGTCTCCATCATTATGACTACATCACATTGTGACAAATTTCTCATAAACTCCCTATCCTTTCTTTCCAATCTTGCTATATTCGAATAACAAATGTTTCATTCTTCCCTACTTTCGTTTCTCATCTCTTTTTCCTTTTCACTCTTTCTTATTTCCCTATCTCCCGTTCCTTCCTCTCCTAGTTTCCCTGAACCTCATTTATTACTATCTGTTCTCTTCATCCCAATCCCACCATACACCGTCTATCTGTATTCTTCCATACTTAAATCATGTTCTTTTTCCCTTTTTTCTTTCCCCTTTCGCTACTTTTCTTAACTTTTGCTGCATCTTTCTTTCTACCTATATCAAATCATCTTCTATTCTCTCCGAGTTTCCATATAACATCCTCTTCTTTTTCATCACTTCCCTCTTATGTTCCCATTTCTTTAGTCTCGCGAGTACCATTCTCTCCCCTACTAGCTCTTCCTACTCTTCTCACTCCCTCTATCTCTACCTTCGTATCAATCCTTTTCAGTACTTCTTCCACTCCTTCCTTCATCTCCTTCGCCTATAATCCTATACCCTTTATCACTATGTTTAATTTTCTTCCCTCTCTTTCCTTTCTATTCTTTGTTCTATTATTATAAGCCTTTCATCTCCTTATTCCCAGTCTCGCCCCCACCACAATCCCGGTTCGAGCTTTCTAGTTTCTTCATCCTACCTTGCATCTCCTCTATCTTTTTCTTATTATCTTCTTCCTGCTTCTCTAGTTTTTGTTCCAATGAATGCATCCTCTTTTCTAACTTTTCCCTGATTTCTTCCCAATTGTTTATTTCTTTCTTAAGTACAGCTATTTCCCGACTAATTTCCTTCTTTAATTCCTCTCCCCCTTTCTCCTGCTTTTCTTCATACATCCCCATTACCTCTATCATCCCCCTTGCCTTCCTCTCCTTGATCTCCTCTTTTGGCGTACTGAACACTTCCTGCTCTAAATCTCTTTCTTCCGCGGAGATACTCGCTCCGCTAGCCATGAATCCAATTCAAACTCTCCCGTCTTCTATGCTTTTCTGTATCTATCTACAGTTGCGGTCTGGTATATGTTTCGCCTTTCTGTGTCGCTACCTAACCGTGCTACTACCAACCAACTTTCATGCTGGAAACGGAAGCCTTGTTTTTATCTTAATACTACATATAATTTAAAGTTTTAATATTTTTTAAAACACTAATTTACACGTTTTATTTTTTAATGTAAATTTGGAGACCACAGTCACAAAAGTGACAATCCCACCACTGCCATCACATAATATGCCACTTCCCGAGTAAAGGTGAGGTTAGCTTGGCAATGGGTTAGGTAAGAGAGATTACATATTTATTAGAGCGCAACAATAGGACACGAATGCATGCACGAATTTATAACACTGCGAACTCTAAATATAGAACTAATAGGAAAAAAAAGACAACCGCCAGGGTTAAGTCTTGGTTTCATATAGCAAAGAGTTTTTCTGAAAAGCACGTATAATTGTAAAATTTTCCAGTGGCACCTACCAATCGAAAGTTTTCGAATGGCACGTATGAATCAAAGATTCTCGAAAAGCATGTACGTATCCAAGATTCTCGAAACTCACGTATGTACGGATGATTCTTCAAATTCTTGTACTTGTAAATCGATCATCAATTGCTATCTCATGATTCGTATTTAATAATTAAATGTCCCTTCTTCAGCTGCATTGATTATTGTTAGATGAGTATTTTTTTCGTCCTTTTTTTACTCTTCAATGAAGCGGTTTCTTAGTTCTAGGTACTAGAATCATACTAAATTTGATTAAAATTATTTTATGTTCTTAGATGGTACGCAATTCAGTTACACTTCACTAAATAAGTTGAACACATAACTTTATGTAACTATATAACCAAACATCTCTCAATTGATGACGTTTATTTAAGTTTGTCTACTTGTGATACTGCCTCGTTAATTAGCTCGTGTTTGCTATTTTATTGACTGGCAGATTTATCACCGGACATATGTGGTGAAGTAATTTGCTGATTACCATGTAATTAGTTACCTGTTATGACTAAGATAATTTATTTACCATTCGGCATTACGGCAGAATTTTAAAGATATAAAAATACTTGGTAGACTTTATGGAAAAAATAATAACGTTTATAGAAAATAATTTTGTTTAATAAAAACACGACTGGGTTAAAAAAATAAGTTTTTCGACTAAAAAGGCATTTAAAAGATTGTTAGTTGCGTGAATCTTAAAACTTTGCGCCGATTTTTTAAAAACTTATTTGTTGCAAAATTACGAATTTGTTGACAAGTGTCGATTTTTTTCTATATTTTCCCCGAATTTCAATTTTTGTTTGAAAAATTATTTAATGATTGACACAATAATTGGTTCTTGTAGTAGACACTTAAAAAACTAACTCTGAATTTTATCACGTTTTCTGAAAGCCAGAAAGGGTTCAAAAACTAAATAGAACTCACGAGGGGAATCCCGTGTAGCGGGTCCAAAAAATCTATTTTTTCTTTGGCTTAAATGATAGCTTGGCATCCCAAAAACATTCCATGAAAATCCCAGAGTCGCAGCTGAGCTGAACTCGTAACAGCACATCGCCGGTCGGGCCATGATACAACCCACATTAGGTCTAGCCACGTGCAAGTGATAAAATCGCAGCCAACCAGCAATGCCGAAAACATACGATTTTGGAAAGAAACCAGTTTCTCAAAAAAGAAGTGGGATTAATGTATGCTCCCGGAAATGCGAGTTACAATTGGAACCCGCAAGACAATTTTTACCATGAAAATCCTTAAACACGTTTGTCTCATTTTCACACTTTTCAAAAGTGTCCGATTTATAGATCAAAAAGTATTTAACCGATCGATTTGAACTCGCGTATACAGATTGTTGAAATGTGTCATTTGTCGGTGAACCACTCCAAATCGAAAAAAAAATGGTTTTAACTATTTTTATTAATTGAAGCAAATTTTTGGGTAAAAATCAGATTTTTTCAAATGGTTGCCATTTCGTGAAATACTAATATTTCTCGAATTTTTTTTGGTTCACTGACTAACTAAGGATCGTAACTTTTAAAAACTTTTGATTTATCAAATTTAGACGCTTGTGTGAGGAGCTAGAATTCGGGAAAATTCACCTATCGAATTTGGACATGTCGGACATCTGTCCTCATAAATCAAAATGTTGTTGATGTGTCAGGCTGAAATACATTTTTTTTATACTTCAGGAGTACCTTAATAAACCACAAAAGTTTTAGATAGATAGTTTATTTTTTTCACCCCCAAAAAGACCCTAATTTTCAGATTGTTACACAGGATTTCCTTCTTAAAAGACCCTGGCTGTAAACGGGAGGGGGGGAAAGATGTCTGTAAAGGGAGGGTTAAAATATTCAAAAAATGTAAAATATACGATATTTTTCTGCAAGTAGATCTTTTCACGGATATTTAGCCATTTCCTACAATTATTCTCACGAAAAACGTAATACTAAGTCAAATTCTAGGATATTTTGGTAAAACATACTCCAAATTGATCTTACAAAATACCCTTTTTTACTTCTTTCTTTATTTGTAAGTATATTTTTTGCCACATTTGATGGTTTCCTGGCCCACGGTGCGAAGGTCAGATTAGGCTTAATTCAACAGAAAAATCTTGTTCTAGTGGTCCGCATATTACCATTAACGAGTGGGTTCATGCATGTTGGCGATGGTGCGCATACAGGTCCCGACAAATTCATAAAGTGGCTTCCTTCACATAACTTAGCCTTCTAATAAACAACTTACGAGGCTAGCTAAAAGTAGGACACATCATATTTATTCAAAATAGTTCCCCTCCAACTTAATACAGCTTTGTAAGTGGCCATAAAACTTGTCAAAGCATGTTTGGTACTCAGGAGCCGGAATAGCCTTAAGAATGTCGTCGAAGCCTTCTGGATGGTAGGAATCAAACTGTAGGTGCTCCCCTTCATCGCTAATTTGCGTTTAGGAAATAGCCAGAAGTCGCACGGCACTAGATCAGATGCGTACGGTGGGTAGTCAAACGTTATGATGCTTTTTTTGGCCAAAAACTCGCCTACGATTAGGGCTTTGTGCGACGACGCATTTTCACGCAAAAAAAAAAAATCAACTGCCGACTTTCTTGTACTCCGGTCGAACGCCATGAAGACTTTCCCACAATCTGCAAAACACTCAAATAATATTGAGAATTTACAGTCTGACCTTGTGGAACGAATTCTTGATGGATAATGCCCTTAGAGTCGAAGAAAACGTTGAGCATCGTCTTGATTCGACTTTTCTCCACCCGCACTTTCTTCTCTTTCGGCTCATCTGGTGACTTCCATGTCGTGCTCCGCCTTTTGGTGAATGGCTCGTATTGAAAGCACCACCTTTCATCGCCAGTTAAGATAAATGACATGAACGCAGAGTTTTTTTGCGCAGAAATCATGTCTTTGCAGTGATTTTTCGACAAACTGACACATTGGACGTTTGGTTATAATGGCATAACTATTTACAGAACAATAGGAACGCTAAAAAATTTGGCATGAATATAGATGAAATATGTGTCTACAATGTTCAATAGATGAATAGGAGATGGGCCTGCAATCGGCTGTTAATTTAAACCAGTCTCATCGGAAATAGGACAGAGTGTGCACAATAAAATTGATAGAAGATGCCATTTGTTTTTATTCTCTTCCCAGAGAAAAGAGCCAGGTTAGACTTAGCCAAGCACGTACGAGAGCTCTGAGTGTGGGGATATGGATCCTGGGAGCGATGAGCCGTCTGTGTCATGTCAATCACCTCGATGATGTCGCAGCTCTTACAGTAAATCAAACAGTCGTCCCTATAAATGATGAGACAAATCCACACTGATAGAAGGCCGTGTATCTTGGCTGTATAGATCTTGAACAAGATAGCGCAAACCACGATACTGTAGCAAACCAATATTTCTACCGATGTATTTTACTCAGGTCTCAATATTTTATATTTAAATCTCATAATCACAAGACATTTAGATTCAAAAAATGCATTTAAAAATTATTTCTTTTATCTAATTAAATGACACTGATCCTAAAAATATTATATTTTAACTTTAGTCACATTATTTCATGAACTTCGGTGGCATGTTACGAGAATAATAATAAATCAGGTATTATTACAGTTAAATTTGATCAAGATATACGAAACATTCTCTGGAGAGTGGGTCACCTTGAAAAAATGTTAATTCGATTTTCATGGCATTTAAGTATGTTGTAGTACATGTGGTCTGCGATTTGCACCCGCGCACAGGTTGCCTATTTGTTTGAGATACGTACCCGGTTTGCTTAGAAAATAGAAACCTCTGGTTAGATTAATTTCATTTTATATTTCAAATATAGCGTTTTTAAATAAATTTCTCATGCTTTTTATTGAATTAAATTAATTTTTTATAGAAAAAAATTTGAATGCAATATTTCGTAAAAAAAACTTATATTTCTTAACAACTGAGTACATGTCCTTTTTAATTCTTTTTGTTATAAATTTCGTTATTATATCTACTTTTCACCCACACGAGGGATTCATAGGATCGAACTTAGTTTTCATTTTATGCAAAAAAAATTTGAGATAATAATATTCAAACCCCTTACTAACGAATGGGACACCTTGCACTGTATCTAACTTCATGGCATAAACTTTAAACTAACAAAGAAATATCACCAAGGTCACAGGGCTACATCATTGTGTTTTTTACCGACGTGTAGGTTTCGGCAAGTGTACTCGCCCTGCACACTCA
Organism: Belonocnema kinseyi; assembly: GCF_010883055.1. NCBI lineage: Eukaryota > Metazoa > Arthropoda > Insecta > Hymenoptera > Cynipidae > Belonocnema > Belonocnema kinseyi. The sequence continues at coordinate 9,330,776 of NC_046658.1, forward strand.
GATTTTTTGAATGGAGATAAAATGGTTTTGTAAAATTGGGTTGAAAAAATCGTTCCACGAGGAGTCTAAATTTTCATTTTTAGTTTATTCTTTCAATTAATTAGTGTGCACGGGATCGAATAGATGATACCAGATGATACTTAACCAAAAATATAAAGATTGATCAGCTAACCAAGAAGTTAGCGCTAGAAAGTTGTAGCTCGCGGAATTGATCAAGATGAAGTTAGAAGTTGGCCAAAACTAAAAGATGCTTGCTTGCTTCATCAAATCAAGAAAGTGCTTTGCTCGCCAGGGATAGAACTTTTATGATTTGATGAAGCGAGCGAGCACCTTTTAGTTTTAACCAACTTCTAGCTTCATCTTTTCTACGTGAAATTTGCTATTAGAATATTACGGAGTAATTTCAGTAGTTTTTTTTGCAGCTTTAAACATTCTTTTAAATGCCATAACTTCTACTAAAGGCGACTATAAGCGTATCCATATTGACTTAAGTAGTATGCTACTACTGAAAGAAGATGCGCTTGATCTCGCCTTCAGCCTATGTTAATGACAGTTTTTGTTTTATTTTTTATTTTTCAACCTTGCAAAAACAAAAGTTTTGCAATTATTCAGTGACCTTCTCACGGAAACGGGCCCTTCCGGCCATGGTAGGTGAATCGGGCTAAGTATCAATTCAAGTCGTTAATCACATAGGAAGGTGTAACCTTTGAATATTTACACACACGCACATCAATTTGATTGAACTAAATTGATTGTGATATAACCTAAAAATGGAGGACACTGTGGCCAAAAAAATGAAGTCATTTTCTGAATCTACGCCCCTTGTTGATCTTAGGTATACTCATTTTAAAATCTTCAGATTTGTCTTTTGCCTGCAATATCACAATCCCTCACTCTTAGCCAACAGTCCCAATATCCGGGAGAATATAATCTATTCGTACAACATGAAATATTGTTTTCAATTCTTAACCGAGGAAGTCTGAAAGATCGAAGAGGCGAGATACAGCATGAAGTAATGAGTTCTTGCGTTATTTTATCCGGCTTTAGTATCTGAACCATTTTAAAAAGTTAAAGAAATTAAAATTTTAATTGAAAAGAATTGATGTAATCCAAGAATTGTTTACACTTACTAAGTAAATGAAAGTCGGGATTTAATTTAGCACGATTTACGGCCTTGCTCAGCGGGATTCATTAATCACGGGTCTGAAGGGAGAGGAGTACATAATCGATATGAGGTAAATAATACTGAAGACCTTCCCTAAACAAAGACTAGAGTCTAAATATACAGAACACTTCTGCTGTCTGCACTCTCGGTATGCTTCAGCTCACGTGTACTTTAACGCATACATTATTGTGTATCCTACTTACGCACTCCAAGTCTCTGGGATATCAGCGTATGTGTAAAATTGCTGTAAGTGCTGAATTCTTAGAATTATACCGAGTGCGCCTGCCCGATCGGCCTAGTACTGATTCAAAACCTCTGAGCTTGGCAATAAAGGTGCAGTTACCGCTGTCAGAACTCATATACGTTGATAGGTCTCCTTATTATTACTCCGAGGTATAATTCCAAGAATTCAGCATTTCGAGAAAGCAAGTTTTGACAATTTCGAGAAAGCAAGTTTTCACATGCACAGGCTAGTGCAGTGAATCGAAGTCGCGTAAGTAGGAGACAATAATGTATGCGTAAAAGCTTACGTGGAGGAGAGCTGCAACATACGGAAAGTGCTGGCAGCAGGAGTATGCTGTATATTTAAATACGAGTCTTTGTTCAGGGAAGGTTTTAATTATTGTTTACCTTAAATCGATTATGTCCTCTCCCTCCAGGCCACTGATTAATGAATCCCGCTGACCAAGGCCGTAAATCGCGCTACATCAAATCCCGACTCTAGTTAACTGATCACGCAAAAACAACTCTTGAATTACATGAATTCCTTTCAACTAACATTTCATTTTCATTAAATTTTTAAAATGCTTCACAAACAAACGGTGGATAAAATAACGCAAACACTGATTACCTCGCGCTACATGTTGCCTCTTCGATCTGTCACACTTTCTCGGTCAAGAATTGAAAAAAAAATTATGTTATCAACAACGACAAATCGGAAAATAAAGATTCAAGTTTCGAAAAGTTTAAAGAAAGATTACATTATTATTATAATATCTGGTGACTTAATTGAAATTCCGCTTTTCGATATTGCAACTTGCGCGAATACATTATATCTTCCCGGTTAACGGTATTGTCGGCTAAAAGTTAGGTACAAGGGAGTGCCCTTCTCTATTTTTAGGTTATGTGACAGTTGTCTTGTTAGTTGTCTTGTGACTGGAAATGATTCTTTCATCGACCCAAGTGTTCACCCACACCCATATGTTAACTTGTACAGGTAATTATTTTTTATTGTCAAAAAATATATGACCTTTTTTTGTCTCTGCAGAAGGCAAAAAGCATTAAAGGCTTTCAAAAATAGCTGTATATGTATACTTGTAGGGGTTGCACCTGCTTATGTTATTAACGAACTGAAAGGTTTATCTTACTGTTTTATTTTTATTTTTTGTTGCGTGATGTCCGCCAAAGATAATTTTTGCTCAGAGGTGACAAGGAAACATAACAACCAAATTTTTTACATTCCTTTTTTGAAGATGAAGAAAGGCGTAAGTCCTAAAATTTTCAAAAATATATGTTTTATACCCAACATTTAATCAAATGTTTTTCTTTTAACATTTTGAAAAATCCTTTCGCATAGTATCTCGGGTCTAAATATACTACAACATATGTGATTGTAGTGGAAATCAAATAAACTTTTTTTCACAGTGGCTCGATTTCCATAATATCTTTTATGGTTTTACCGTAAAAAAATCTAGAACTTAAGAAATGAATTCCATTAAAAAGTGAGCAAAAAAATAAAGAAGCCTTAATTTGCGAGTAATCAATCAAATTAATCATAGAGCATTAAAGTCTCAGATGAGATCAACCGCAGAAAAATATTGCTTATGGATAAAATTTATGCATGCATACGCAT
>NC_046658.1:9333892-9335404 GCF_010883055.1 Belonocnema kinseyi
GAGAGAGAGAGAGAGAGATTGATTGATTTCGCTTTGTAAAAACAGATTTACTATCTCATCTGGGAGAAATCGTGTGTCAACTAACAAGGTCACCTTTCAGCGAGGTGTCTTTTAGAGCGACACCATGAGCCCTCTCCTCTTTTACCTCACATTATTGCCACTATTTCTAGCACTTTGCCATTCCCAGAGATCCTTTTGCAGCGAACCTGCAAATCGAGAGCAGAAGGTCACTCATGTATTTCACATGGATGATCTGAAAATCTAGGCTAAAAATAAAGAGTAACTACATCTAGTTCTAGAGATTGTGGAACAATACTCTAAGGAATCGAATTTGGTATAGAAAAATGCGACAAGGCAGATTTGGACTTCCGAACTGTCAGCGAGGAACAGAGTATCTGCAACGAACATGCTTACCTTCCTGGTTGTACTCTGTTCACTTGGAGTGGTTTCATGGAAGAAGGACGAACTCAGATCCCTTGATATTGGGACACGTAAGATTTTGCACATTTAAAAAACATGCATCGTAAGTCTTCTGTTCTGCGACTCTACATCTCACGTCGTCAAGGTGGTCGCGGAATATTGAATCTTTAATGTCTTCACAACAGGATTATTCTGGGTACATCATATAGAGTCGCAAATGGAAGAGACCCTTTTCTTAAAATAGTCAGGAAGCACGAAGAAGTGGACAAAGTAGCTTTTCTGTACAAACCAGCGGAGGAGGCTACTGAAACACTCGGGCTTAACTTCAGTATCAGTGGTAAGCAAAATGCATCAAATCTTATCTGTCTCGAGTATTCACTCCTGAAAGCCCAGATTAAGAAAGCACAGGAGAAGAACTTCCATGAACAGATCTCGATAAGCGGATACACAACATCTTCTACAGAAATGCAGATGATCAGTCAATGTCGTGTGAACTAACTTTTGCTTTCCTTAAATCACCCGGATTGAAGTCGGGCACGAAGGGTTTCATTTTGGCATGTCAAGACGGTGTCCTTTCCACCTTAACATATCGTCGCCATATTTTGAGCCAATCCGATTCCGATGATTGCTTCAGGGCGTGCCATGCACAACCCGAGCATCTAGCACAGATACTATCTAGTTGTCCAACTCATGCGGGAACGACCTACATCCAAAGGCACAACGCGGCACTAAGAGTGCTTTATTACCATCTCTGTCACTCTTAAGGCATTAACCTTAAGATCGCTCCGCTAAATGCTCCTAGGGAAATAAAGTCAATTGTCGAGAATGAGAAGTTCCGCATGTACTAAAACTTTATATCCTCGACAATTGTTTCTGTTGCACAGTAAAGCCAAGGAGAATGAAAAGAAAGAGAGATATAGAGAACTTATAAGCCAGTTGCGACAATTGTGTCCGGAATATTCTGTTAAACTAATCGTCCTTATAATCGGCGATCTTGGAGGTGCCAAAGTTTCACTGGTTAATACCCTAAGAAGTATCCCTGCGTTTCAACAATATTCTATAACACTTGCGGTGTTTTTTTATATTAGCACC
>NC_046658.1:9335504-9343376 GCF_010883055.1 Belonocnema kinseyi
TTCAAAGAAATAATTCAATTCTTTCAACAAAATTTCAGGTTTGTGGAGACTTTCCAGGCATCCCAATTATTTTGGCGAGATTGTTGTTTGGTGGGGTATCTTCATAATATCCTTGAATGTAATTGAAGGCATAGAATGGATTGTTATTGCCTCTCCTATATTTACAACACTCATTATTCTATTCTTATCAGGAATGCCTCTTCTTGAAAAAGCTGCTGACGAACGTTATAGAGAGTGAGTTGCATTTTTCTATTGATTTTGTTTCTTTGTTAAAAATCTTTCAGATATTCCAGACGAATAACGATAACATTTTACACCAATTTTTTAAGAGTACTATTTATAAATAAAGTGAAATAGCTGCGGAAATGTATTCAAAGTACCATACAATGCGACAAATCGCTGCCTTTTCCTATATGACTTGTTTCATATATGTTTTTAAATCTGACCCATGTTAGTGCGTCAGTGGTCACTAGCCATAATTCTAAAAGCGTGCGGGAGCCTAGTAAATCGAATTAGAATTATCTTATCATAAACGTATCCAAAGGACCTGAGTTCCAAGAAGCTCATATAAATTTTGCAACATTGCCCCCTTTTTCGAAGTTCCGATTAATGTTTCATAATTTATTATAAATAGAAATCTATGACATTCACAAAAGAGCGCAAACATTAATAATATTTTTTTAATTTTCTTTTGGGTAAACCTATTTTAGCATCCTCAATTACCACATGTCGCTTGGTGATTTTTCAGAACAAATTTTTCATTTTTATTTTCGAAAAATATCATGTGTCCTAGTGAAAAGGAGTGTAAGTACTGCAAAATAAGTGTCCAAATTTTTTGCAAGCGCTCTTTCCTAACATGTCTCTGGACAAGAAAGAGTTGTTACATGTGCTGTAGAAAAGAAGATAACAGGGCCTAAGAGGCTTGTTATTCGTGCAACCCCACGGTGTGTCCAAAGCATCGGGTATTCATGTGAGGAATTTGTGTCGGTAGAGGATAGCGCTTTCATTATTCATTATTTTTTCATTTGTAATCATTCTGTAAGAATTAGTCTCAAAAAAAAAAATACATGAAAAAATAATGAAATAATCATTAAAAATCGTTCCTTCCACTTTTCATCCAGTAATTTTATTTAATTGATATAACGGATACTCTCTTTGCAGGATGAAATTTTCCGGCTGGGGGGCCCACGACCCTACATAGGGCTTTGTGAAATTATTAGATAGGATGGCGCTTTAATGGTGTTGGTTAAGTCCGACTTTGAATTATTTTTTTCATTGGTACGGCACTGATTCAATATATATTTTTTTAGAAGGATTTGCGAACGAAACAAAGAAAACTTGACGAATATCCGGAGTACAGTTACAAGACACACACAGGGCATGTCAGTTTTGTCTGACTTTTTCCCCATTTCGTAACGTATTTCGAAAAATTTAGGGTCACCATTATCAAAGCGTGGCCCTTTGAAAACCTGGTATATCTCAAGAGTTTTCTATTATGTCAGAATTATGAGTAAAAAATAAATTGTCAAACGATTCCTACCGTTCAAATGCTGTCGTCTGCAAAGCCCCGGATATTCGACAAGTTTTCTTTCTTTCGTTCGCAAATGCTTCGGGAAAAATATATATTGAGTCAGTGCTGTATCTATAAAAAATAATTCAAAGTTGGATTTAACCAACACCCTTAAGGGTTAATAAAACCTCGTTTTTCAATCCTTTACATTTCGGTACAACGCGTACCTTTTTCAAAAGCTTTGAACATAAATAATTATATTTTTACAATTAGTAATATTAAAGTATTCCGGCTACTGGGAAAGTTAGTCAAAGCTTTGCCCATTATTTATTTCGGAAATGTGGAATTAAATACAAAATTTGGGTAGGATATCAGTTACTAAATTAGGTAACCGATTTTTATGCTGATCAATATAAATAAAATGTTTTTGAAATAATAATTGAATGTAAATTTAAATGTTGATTTGACTCGATTCTAGGTACATTTGTTATTCTAGGCTACATTTTACTAAAATTAAGCACAAATACCCTGGAAGCAAATATAAATGAGAAGTAATTCGAATTTTGCATTATATTTTCTGGCTGAAAAAAGTTTTCCTAACCATATTTAACGTATTCTAAAGCCACAATTAACCTTTTTTGGAGCCCGCGAAAGGCCTCTCCATAAGATCCCATGTTTTTTGACACGACTTTAAACAGTGATAATTCCAATTTTAACCTGAAAAGGGCCCCTAAAAAGGCTTTACGTGAAAGAGGGCACATTTCTCCGCAAAAAACTAATTTTAATGATGTTTCATCTGATCAATCCAATAGCGGGACTGCCTTCAGGAAACCAATCATGGTAAATAATTTCGTAGATTAAGGCCATATAACGAGTGTACCAGCTGATCAAGTCAGTCCTGAGATCAATATTTTTTCACCCATATTTAAAAATAAAAGGTTAAATAACGGGGAATTTTTTTCGGAAAATATTAATAAATATTAAAGGACCATTCGCGGCATGGCACAGAGTTAGGAGAAGAAAAAAGTTTATTTATGAAAATAAGAAATGTCGATCGATCTGTATTACCGACAGATGCGTAGAAGTTCGAAGTTGTGTGTACTCGCTGCAATATTGCTGCTCTGATACAGATATGTACTATCTCAACATATAAATTTTTTTATCGAAAATTGCTTGCAATGCAACTTTTCAACACGATATCTGATTCTATTAGGAAGCAAGATCGGAACGAAAAGTACCGATATAGCTTCCAGTTTTATTTTCTTTGAAATTTTTTTCCTTCAAAATTACCACCAGAACAAAGCAAATAAAAGCACTTTATTGCCTCCTCTTTCGTTTTCAAAGCTTTCAGACCGATACCATATGTCGTTTAGGCGTAAGTTGGGAAAGCCTACATAGGATCTTTTATAGGATCCTAAATGATTTTATGGTAAGGGCATGGGTTCCTTTTTCCTATGTTAGAATCCATATAAGAACCTATAGAGGTTCCTACTACTAAGCAATCGCATATTCTAAAATAACTACTGCGCAGCTGTATCTGCTGTAGGAAACTACTGCGCAGCACTTCCGCCTCATCATCTGTCTTACATAGGCCACTAATAGGATTCTATATAATATCCAATGCAGGAAGCTGTTTCATTTCCTATAGGTGGCTCCTATACTGACCTATATAGGTGACCCTATATAGGTATTTGCAATAGGAGACCCTCTCGCTACATAGCCTCAAGGTTATGTGATGAGTGGGTCACGTGACCAGATTCCTACCTGTTTAATGTTTACGTTTATAAATAATTAATTTTGCCAGATCAGCAATAGACAGAGAAGAATCGTTAAAAATAATGAATAGTTCAAGTTTTAATTTAAGTATAGAATACTTGGCAGATTAAAACCATTCTTGAGAACCACACAGATCACTCACTCATTTATATAGACATTTTTGTAATATGTAAGATTTAATGTCTTTATTGAGTTTATCACTTTACTGATCCAAAAAGATCGGACAACGATCTGCCGCGATTCACTGCTGCTCGCACACTGTTATTCTCAAGCGACAAGGCTATCATCACACACTCAAACTGAGAAATCACGTGACTTCAAACATTCATTTAAATATAAAGGAGGCCAGATGGCGCTGGGAGTCTTTCCAGCCTAAATTTATATGGCAAGCATAGGAAAGATTAGTGAAAAATTAATTTGATTACTATTTTTCGCAATGGCATTCGGTTTTATGTATGGCAAATTAAAGTGTGAATATTTTTTAAGTTTTACTACTGACCAAAAGCCATCTTAAGAGAAATGACAGCTACTCAAAAAATGTAATTTATTTTATGTGCCAGAAGGTAAAGAAAATGTTAGAGTCTGACAAAAAGCCATCTTAAGAGATTTTTTTTTGTAAAACCCGAATGCGTCATGCGCAAGACATTTTTTTACACAAGATATTTTGTTGGAGCGAAGCACGATTTTGGAGGTTGGAGTCGCTGTTCTGGAAGTTGCAATAATTGATTGTTGTATAATTTAATATTCTTAATATTATTGTTGTTTATATAATAATTGGCAATTAATATTTTAATATTTTGTTTAAGCGCGACTAGAACGCACGACGGTTCAATCTCGCGCCTGCGCTCGGATATTTATTCCTTGCATTTGGAATGCTTTGAAAAAACTTTATTTTTTTTTTTATTTTTTTTAATGTTTTTTTTTATTTTTTTTTTATATTTAATTTTTTTCTGTTAACTTTCGTCGTTTTTCCACACATTAAAAAAAAATTTTCAACGTTATTTTTCACGAATAAAAAAAAAGTACGCGTCCTATCAAGAAGTGATTCTTAACGAAATTGTGGATCTTTTTTGGGATAACAATTTTTGTTAATTCATCTTTTTTTCGTATCCTACATAGTTTGCCTACAGAATGGAATTTTTTATTTTTAATTATTTTTTTGTTCAACCAAAATTTGAATTTTTGATTTTTGAAGAAAATCCAAAAATTTGTTATGAAAATATTGTAGGGCTTTCAAAAAGAAATTTTTTTCTTCTCTTTACTTTTTTTTCATATCGTGCGTTTTTGGCTTGAAATTTAGATTTTCGGTTGATTTAAAAATTTTTGAAGACGCTATAACTCTGAGAATTTTTTTATCGAAAAAAGTCATAAGGATAAATTGTTTGTTCTTTTTAATACTATAAATATCCGTACATAGAATTTTCAAATTCAGAAAAAAGTGGTCTAAAAAATTTTGAAAATGCGCTCACTTTTTGAATTTTTATCAAAATGGCTGGTCAACGAAGTCGTCCTTTCTTTTAGGACCTAAAAGAAGTGTGCCAAAGATGGATTTGATTCGTTCATTTTTTCGAGAGTTATCGTGTTTACGAAAGGATGGCCGGACGGACAGACAGACAGATGCCACCATGAAAACCTGATTTTCGGATTCAGGGGCTCTCGAAACGTGGAGATCCGTTGAAAAACTGTCGTGTCAAATTTCGAACAATTCTAATACTTTCTCAATCAAAAATGATGTGAATGTAAAAATTACGCATAAATATAAAAATTCGAATAAGTACAGTGTGCAGATTTTAATTAAAAATATGAAACATTTCATTCTTATTTAAAACGATATTTTGATTTTTAAATATTTTTTCGTATAATTGTAAAAAAATAATAAAAACTATATATTGTAATAAAAATTATAGAAGATTTTATCCTAAACTGAAACTATTTTTTTACATTTTAAAATTATTTTGTAGAAATATTAAAAATTAAATAAAGACTAAGTATTTTAATAACAGGGTGGCCGGTTTAATCCAAGGAAAAAATTCCCGGTCATTTCCCGGTTTTTTATGGTTCTGAAACATTTTTCACGCACAATAAAATTTACATGTAAAAAATTGAAGGTACTAACACTATTCAATTTAACAATTTTTAATAAAATGCAGACAAACTACAAAATTTAGAATTTTTAACTTTTAGATATTAATGAGTTCAAAGATTCAGAGAAAAATGGTAAAAATGTAATTCACGTTATCATTTTCAATGCTCTAAATTAAAGAATCAATTCATTTAAAATTTTTTATATTATATTATTTTGAAACAATTTTAAGCTAGAAACGTTAAAAATTGAAAAACTATATTAAAAAAAAAAGAATAATTCTTAAGTTACAAATTAAATTATTTTAATTTTAAACAGAAACACCCTTGAAGAGCTTAAAAATTTTATTTTAAAATCTTGAGAAATCTAGACTTTTAAATCTCTTTTGAAATTAACCGCATTTTTCCTACAATTTTTAGAAAATCCTGCAAATTAAAAAAAAATCTTAATGTCTTTCAGATTTTTTCCTAATAATTTTAGAAATCTTATTAAATATTTTTGAATATTTTCTTTAAACAAATTTCTAAAATGTAAAATTATTTTGATTTTTTTAGGAATTTTAAAAAAATCTTTTTTTTCTTGTAAAGCCTTTCACAATTATTAAAAAGCTTCTAAATTTTTTTTTCATTGAGAAAAATCTACATTTTGTTTTAAATTAAATCATTACAAGTTCCAAATTAATTTTGGAACTTTTAAAAACTTCTAAACACCTCTTAAATTTACTCAAATTTTGTGTACAAATTATAAGTGTTCAATTATTATATATACGTCAAAATTCAACTCAATGCCTTACAGATAAAACATTCTTGAATTAGAACAATTAAAATTGTAACGGTAAAAGTTTAAAAGCTCTCCGAAATTCTAGAGATTAAAAACTTTCTATGTAAAACAACTCAGTTTCAAATTCTTTACTTTTAAATATTTGGTGAAATATTTCTAACTATTCAATAATTATTCTTTTTCTCAATTAAAATTATTTTGAAATGGAATAGATTAAAATTGAATATTTGAGAATGAAACAATATTTAATAAAAAATACATTATTATGAAGTTATTTTTCAATCAGGAAATTCTTAAATTTTGAACGGAGATTTGTGAAATTCCGAGTAAAAAAATAAATTCACTGTCATTTCCCGGTTTTTCATTGTTCCCGGGCTAGCGGATGCCCTGAATAATAAATATGGAACATTTCATCATAAACTCAAACGATATCTTAATTTAAAAATATCTGGTATTTTAATAAATAATATTGAACGTTTGATATTAAATTGAAACTATACTTTTAAATTCTTTGGTGTAAATGTAAAAAATTGAATAAAAACTATATATTTATGAGAAATATGGAACATGTTATCTTAAACTGAAACGATATATTTATTTTTTAAATTCTTTCATAAAAAGATCAGAAAACAAATAAAAACTATACCTTCTTAATTTATTTATTTAAATTTAATTTTTTTAAGTTAATTAATCCTTCAATTAATTGATTAATTCGTTTATTCTAATAAATCAACTGTTATTGTACTAGGGCTACTGTTGCTAATGAATTACTTATTTATACCAACATCTAACATTGTTAATTCTCATTATTTTTTTTATAAAATAAATTTGTTGTTTCACCATGCTTTTTTTCAAACTTACTTGTTACAAAACTACTTCATATAAATTTGATAGACGTATTTAGAAGCATAAAACCGATTGTCATTACTAATAATTTAAATTAAATTAATTTCGAACTGATTTTGCCGATTTGAACGATTTTCCGAAGTAAATTCCAATGAGGGTTCTGGAATTCTGGTAAAAGGGGCTCAAATCAGAAAATGTCCAGGTGTAAGATGGGAAAAGTCTTCAGGGTCATTTGAAAGGGGAGCAATAGGACGGGAATTGAGGCAAGCTTCTATACGAGTAAGAAGGGTATGCAACTCTTCGTATGTAAGAGTATGTGCACCTACAATTCTTTTGCAGATGGTGTTTAAAACTCTTAACTCCAGCCTCCCATAAACCCCAAAATGAGGAGCGGAAGGAGGTATGCAATGCCCAGTAGTATCTTGCATTGCGAACACATTATGCAAATTAGCATCCAGTCTAAGATTCAAAAGGCCATTTTTTTATTCTCGGTCAGCACCGTGAAATGTCGTACCATTATTACTGTACAAGTGTACAGGTCTTCTCCGCCTTGAATAAAATCTCTGAAAGGCGGCGAGGGAAGCGGTAGATGAATAAGAAACGAGTTCTAAATGGACAGCTTGCGTACAACAACATACGAAAAGCGCAACGTAAGTTTTGTAACTCTTTCTGCCACGACCGGAAGCAAAGCGAACATTAAATGGGCGTGCATAGTCCACACCAGAATGTGTGAATGGACGATGTAGGGTTACTCCAAATTCAGTCAAGTACCCTATAATTTATTGATTTCAAATCGTAGATTTCAAATTCTTTATGTCTTACGGTCCAATCGTAAATCGAAAAAATAAATATGAGTCAAAAAAACATGTTCTTCGAA
>NC_046658.1:9343476-9358275 GCF_010883055.1 Belonocnema kinseyi
AGGTGAAACTGGCAGGAGATTAAAAACTAGAATTGCTGAACACAAAAGAGATTGTGAAGTTGGGAATTTTAATACAGGTTTGTCGCAACATTCTTGGAATTTTAATCATTACTTTGATTTTGATTTTAAACGTATAAAAATATAAGCTACAGAAAAAAATACTTATCAACAACGTATTATTGAGTCTATTTTTATAAACAAATATCGTAAAATTTCTGTTAATTTACAGACTGAAATTCTAAATATCAATAAAATTTATCAGAGTATTATAAAATAATGTTTTTAATATTAATCATCTTTATATGTGTATATGTATGTATGCTATATGTGTGTATATATATGCATATGTGAGGATGTGTACATATACACATTTTTAAAAAAAATTTTTTAAAATTAAAAAAAATTTTTTTTTTAAATTTCTTATTTCAAATTTAAACTCAATTACGCGCTTCCACATCAGTGGTTTTCAATGGAAACTTGCCTATCACATCATCGTTCATTACGTATTCCTCATGTATTTCTAAAACTGTCAATTTCTGTTCGTCCGTCCTAACCTACGCGAATTTTGTTTTTCTCGTACAATTTTAAAAAATGTAGTGTAATCGATTGAAGTCTCGAAAATTTTTTTTGAGACTTCAAAAAAAATGAGTAAATTTTAATTAATTTTCTTAAAACTATTGACTCAAATGTTCCTTTTTTTTTACTGAAAATTGATCTGTTTGACTATTTAAACTACCATCAACTCAGGTAACAATGTATTCAAATCTACGTAATTATCTATCATATTTGTTCGTACTAAAATGACTAATTTTTATTATAATTATTTAGGTTTAAGAACCTTTGAAAAAGGTACGCATGTGTACTGAAACGTCAGGAAGTTTTGAAACGAGTTTTTTCTATTAAATAAATATCTGAGTTTCGAAGAACATGTTTTTTTGACTCATATTTATTTTTTCGATTTACGATTGGACCCTAAGCCATAAAGAATTTGAAATTTACGATTTGAAATCAATAAATATCAACGGTCGAAGAAAGGATTGATTTGTTTCATCAAATCATTTTACACCCCTATAATTTGTTGAGACAGATCCGCTCTCTCACGTGTGCATTTCAGGCAACTTTTGATCAGTCGTTTAACCAAAGAGCGAGCTCCTTGAATCCAGTAATGCTGTCTGAGCTTATGTAAAGTTAATTGCTGACCACCGTGTAAAGATCGAAGGTGAGCATGCATGGCGATAAGCTCACTTAAGTGGTGCCGCAGCAAAGTGATAGGACGCTTCTCGTAAAAACTGATAGAAGCATGCCGTAGTCTTCCACCTAACCGTAAGAGATTGTTGGAATCCAAAAATGGATTCAAACTTTTTAATAGCTAGTTTTATGGAACCACCATATCTTCTTCGTTCAAAGCTTTTATCCCATTAGAAAAGGAATTTCCCTGGACAAATTTAATCCAAAATATAACAGCTTGTTGTATTTCAATCGTATTAAGAGAAATGGTTAAATATTTAGGTTTAAGCTTATTAAGTTTTTAGTTCTTGAACACAAAGGCATCAATATACCTTTTACAATAGGCCATTGCGCGAAGCAATCTTGGCCAAGAGGAGAATTTAAGCATCAAGTTGAATGGACTTTTGATCACACTCAAAACATGATGACTCTCTAGTGGCCGCTGTTCTAAATTTGATTGCGAGGGGGCTATGTGGCGTTATTCAGGCCATTTTGAGGAATGCAAAGTTAACCAAGGTGGGCCTTGCCACCATGAGGAATGCCTTATCAATTGTTTTGGTGTGAGTCACCGAGTAGCGTAGTCGGCCGGGTTATCTTTAGTAGAAATGTATCGCCATTTCGCGCGAGGTACCAGCTCATTAATTAGGGAAGCTCTATTAGCGAGGAACACAGGCCAATTGGAAGGATGTTTTCCTAGCCAAGCAAAAATGTTACGGAATCAGTGTGACAGTAAACAGGTATTTTATCCAATGACATAGTTTCCATGACAAACTTAAGTGTCTTAGTTAGCAACGCAGCTCCAGACAACTCCAAACGAGGAATTGATACATATATAACAGGAGCTACTTTAGATTAAGTCATTAATAGGCAAATATGAGCCTCCTTTAAATCTTCACTAAGAATTCTAATATAAACGGAAGCTGAATAAGCTTTTGACGATGCGGCAGAAAAGCCATGAAGCTTGAATTCAGAGTTTGTCTGCAGTTGTCGAGCCCATCTGGGGACTTTGAGTGCTGCTAAGTTTTCTAGAGAACCATGATAATTTAACCATCGAATTTCAAGATCGTCAGGTAGTCTGCCGTCCCAGTCGACTTTACGCAGCCAACGTTCCTGCATTAAAATTGTTGCCACTAATATAACTGGAGTTATCCAACCCACAGGATCATACCATTTGTTTATTAATGAAAGAACAATCCGTTTTGTTGGATTTTCGACTAAAGAAGAGGTCACTTTAAAAACGAATGAATCAGACTTAGGATCTTAAAATAAACTTAGAACCTTCAGCTGAGCATCCTCCGCTAACGCAAATTCGATAGTACGTTCGTGTTCTCCCGAGGGACAATCTTCCAATAGTTCGGGTTCATTTGCGGCCCATTTTCGCAAATGGAAACCGCCAGCTTCTAATAACAGTGCGATTTGAGCTCGCGCCTATTTAGCCTCAATCTGACTATCTACACCAAACAAAACATCATCGACGTAAATATTATTTTGTAATATAGTTTGGGCTAAAGGAAATCTATTTCCTTTATCATAAGCTAACTGCTTAACCACTATGTTAGCCAAATAAGGAGCACAGGCAGTACCGTATGTAACGGTTCAAAGTCTATGAGCGACGAGCCATTTATCAGGACAAATCCAGACAATTCTTTGATAGTCGCAATCTCGAGGATCAACTAGAATTTGTCTAAACATTTTTTCAATTTCAGCCATATAAACAAAGCGATATGTTCTCTAATTCATAATGATTGAAACCAAGTTATTCAGAATCTTGGGACCGACGTGAAGATGAGAATTCAAGGAAGTATTATTGGAAGTTAAACTGGAAGCGTTGAAAACAACCCTCAAATTAGTAGTGGAACTACTTTCTCTTAAGATAGGGTGATGAGGCAAATACACAGTTTGTGAAAAACTATCCAATTCTTTTTCTTGAAGAAGTTCCATGTGTCCAAGGCTTTCACATTTTGATAAGAAACTGGATTATTATAACAATAATTCCGATTTCTCCGATAAACGACGAAGTTCTTTATTCAAAACGATCTTAGCTCTCTCCAGGGATGCACCTATTTTTATGGTAGTACCGTTTTTGAAAGGTAAGCGTATCATGTAACGTCCGTCTTTTGCTCGTTGGTAATTCGTGGCGAAATGCTCATCACACAATGTTTCTTCATCTGTCAAAGTATTATTAAAGGGAACTTCCTCCAACTCCCAGAACCTGGTTAAATCTTCATGCAAGACTTCTTTTGAAATAGCCTGATGTGCTGTAACTGGAATTTTAATTTCCATTTGATTTGTGACTGAAACGGGCCCAGATAATATCCAACCAAAAACGGTACTTTGCGCAGTATAGAATTAAATAAAGAGTGATTATTCTTACAAAGGAGACACTTTGAGTGGGACTATCAGTGCTAGAATTAATATGCATCTCCCATTCCTTGAGAGTACTAATATCAAACTTTTTAACCATTATAAAAAAAAGTAAATCACAACAATATTCTGTTAAGCGTTTAAGATTTTTGAGAGCCGCCGATGATTTATTTGTTTTATTTGAAAGAAACATCTTAAATAAATGATAATAAATGATAATACATCAGGATAAATGAACACAAGAACGTCTGTAAGCATGATGTCAGAAGCTCTGCATTAGTTTATCATTCTCATACGAAGAAACATCATTTTGACTTCGGTAATATTAAGATTTTAGGTATCGAGACGAACAAAAGGCAAAGACTTTTTAGAGAAATTTTCCATATATCAAAGATCAAATTTTCTGTCAACAAAAGAACTGACATAGAAGGTCTTAGCAATATATATTTGAATTTGATTAATAATACCAATTATTGTTGAATTGACGACATAATGTTATGCTATTATAGTTTATTTTAATTAATTACTTTGAAAAATAGATATTTAATTTTTCACACACCAGATACAGTTTTCAACTGAAACAATTGTTTTTACAGAATCTTTAAATCATATATACAATATTTCTAATATGTACCCACGATAATATGATAAGAGAGAGTCCGATGTTCTATCATTCTGTGACGCCAAATGCGCAATATACACACAGCGGGATATTTTACTGATACTTTACTTGTTTATATAACCGTTTTGCTTTAAACAAAAATATTACTCCATTTTCATGAAATGTCACTTCGTCATGGCGGCCTAAGAAAGAATAATTTGATGGCCCACCAATGTTTATTGTTAATATAACATTCTTATAAGGTCAACATGAAAGCCAACATATCTTTTTAACTTCTTATTTTTTTTAGCTATTTTAACTTTTACTAATTTGACAATTATATCATAAGCAAACAGTTTTTATTTCATTGACTTGACATGGTTCACTCCATAAAGTTAACAAGGACTATCTTCATCCAATTATTGCATGGTAAAGAATACATTAAAAAGAGAAAAAAGTTGTTTTAGTACAATGTGATTTTCGAGGAATTTATTTAATGTGCTTAGGCTATGTACATAGTTGTATTTAACTGAAGAGGTCCTCCGTCGAAGGGCGAAACGTCTATTAATAAAGAGATTTTTTGGACCAGTATACCGACAATTTAAGATCTATTATTTGAGTTTTTTACCTGGACAACACTCACTAACATCAACTAACTTTTAGAATATTATTCGATACATTAGGAAGATTGATAAAGGCTTGTAAATGAGTTGAGATTAAAGCTCTCTTGTTGTCAAATCTAGTCTTTAGCGACTCCCAAGTGCAGATAAAATTAGCATCAGTTATCGAAACATGTCTTCAAAAACCTTCAGCTACGCTCTTTAAGGACAATTTCAAATAGTGTAATCTTGTTACACTTGACAAGAATTCGTTTTGAATTATTAAAGCATTAATTTATTCGCGGAAATTCTCCCAATTCTTGTAGTCTCTGAAAACTCCGGTAAAGTTATTTGAGGAAGATTAACAGGCAAGGAATCATGACGAATAACTTGAGACTGATTTAAACTTTTATTAGCCTTAGTTTCAGGAGTAAGCAAGACCAATTGATTATATAAAAAACCTCGCACATTGTGATAAGCATCTTCAATAACGAGATATTTAGACTTTGTGAAATATTCCAATTTTTCACGCTCAGCCGACGCAGTTTCAGCTTTAATTTCCAGATGCAGGGTCTCACACTTCCAGCGTTGGTCAAGAAGTTCTATCCTGGATTGGACAGTAGCAACTGTTAGATTGGCTTTTCCAATTTTCTTAAAATTGGTTTCAGTGCGTCGAATCGCCTGAGAAATCTCTGATAACTCAGAGAATAATGCATCCATTTTAACAAAAGGAGAAATTTACATTGACAGTTGCTGATAATTCAGCTAAAATTGAAAGGTCTTAGTTTGAAAACTAAAGAACTGACTTGCTTTAGTTTTAAAGTACTCTGACAAGGTGAGCAAATTTAAGTGTGCGAGAGCATAATTATTAATAAAATGTCAACAAATTATCACTGAAATACTACGGTCTGAATTATTATTTTATTTGCCCGAACGAGTCTCTCTCATCGTGGGCAAATTAAAGTTATCATCTTACCACTGGAGAACGTTAGAAATCGATGACGTACCTGTATTAATTTTACACTTTTGAATGTTTTTTCACGATTTTCAATGCGGCTCGAAGGACCATTTGTTTAATGTTTACGTTTATAAGTAATTAATTTTGCCAGACAGAGAAGAATCGTTAGAAATAATGAATAGTTCAAGTTTTAATTTAAGTATAGAATACTTTGCAGACTAAGACCATTTTTAAGAACCACACAGATCACTCACTCGTTTGTATAGAATTTTTGTGAGATATAAGATTTAATGTCTTTATTGAGTTAATTACTTTACTGATACGAAAAGATCGGACAACGATCTGTCGCGATTCACTGCTGCTCGCACACGGTTTTTCTCAAGCGAAAAAGCTATCATCACACACTCAAACTGAAAAATCACGTGACTTCAAACATTCATTTAAATAATAAGGAAACCAAGAATAGCTTTGAAATAGGCGATGTCGATAAATTGAATAATTTTTAATCGCAGAAAATCTCATAAAGACGAAACATTAGAACTTTAAACACTACCTAACCGACACTTTATTTTCTAACTTATTTTCAAACGTGGCACCGCATCGCGTTGAAAATTTGGGATAATAAATAAAAATCACTAAGAAAAGTGGGTCTGGTCCTGAATTTTTATAATTATGAAACAAGTTTTTTTGTAAATAATTTTTGGTGTGCTTTTTTATAATTGTTCAAGTTTAGGATCAAACTCACCTTTCTCAGTACTTTTTATTAATTATGCCAAATTTTCAACTCGCTGTGGCGCTTCGAGTGACAATAATTTAGGAAATAAAAAAAGTGTCGGTAAATAAAGTCTTTAGAAATGAATGAGACTAATCAATGAAGGACTACATGTTTTAAATAAAAAGGAAAAGGCTGTAGCAGGATAAGCATGGTCTGAGTTCCCCGCTCGGATGTGATCCATATTCTTGGAATAAGTGGCTTCCCATATGAAATAAATTTGCTTCCAGTCTTAACTTGAAAAAATTTTTTTTACAAAAGTTATAAAGAAATTTCGAAAAATCAAAAAATCCAATTTTTTCGAAAACGGCTTGTCCGATCTTGATGGTTCTAACGTATGTTGTAGAGAGTACTGAGGAAGTTCTAAAAAAAAAAAAATCAAGTACCGATGCTGTTGATTACACGGGGATGAAAAAAATTGTTATAATTCCTAAATAATTTTTTGAAAGGAAGTACTTTTCGAACACCAACCATTTTTTTCTTTATCATGCTGAAATTCGAGCATGCAATATATATTTTTACGGAAATGATCGTAGTCGTACTTCATAGTTATAAGTACATACATAAGTACATACATTGTTAAAAATGTTCGGAAAATTCCGACACATTTAAGATACTGAAGTAACTGAAATTTACGAAATTAGGTTTGCTGGAAATGAAATTCCGTAACTTTTACAGTAAATTTATTCAATTTTTATTTAACTTAAGAAGCGGTTTCTGAAAATTAAGAATATTTCCCTAAAATTCCTATATAGTAACAGGAATATAAGTTATCGTGACGTAAAGAAATGCGCAGTTTCGAAACATGTTATAAAAGAATAACAAATCATAACAAAATCTTTCGAACACACCGAATACAGTTGAAGCCTCGGCAAAAATAACGTGATATCAACACATATTTTGTATCCATGGAGTGCTATGTATATGAGTTTTTCTTTTAACTATTCCTCTATTCCACGGAAGCGCTGCGATCAAAAATTCTAAAATTGAATTCGGAATGAAAGGTCAAAATAGTCGAAATAAGTTACTTCCATTTACTTTGCATGTATCTCTAATTCTAATTTCGAATTTTTGGAGGATAAGGATAGAAAATTGGCTTTCGAAGTTTGCAATTCAAATATTCTGGAATACGTATGTTTAGTTTTCGGCTTACTTTTTGTCTAGCTTTTGCTACTATATCTCGTCGGATTTCTGTTAAGTAGCAGTTTTGATCCAGATATTTTAATTTAATATTTTAAGGTTGCTAGCTGTCAAGATTCATAATCCTTTATTCAAAATGTCAAAATCAGGTCTATTAAATTGTCGGTAAGATCGTTTACAGACTTGGTCCTACACATTGTAACAAATAAATGCAAATACAATTTCTCGCTTTTACTTTAACAGAAGGAATAAAACACCTAACTATTCATGTAATTGTAATTCAAATTTTTATTTGAATTTGATTGTAAAAATAGTTTAAATAGTATTTTCAGAACAGTTTCTGGTAATTAGTTATCACTCATTCAGACTTACCCCTATTGTAACCTATATTCAGTTAATGTCCCTAAACTACTCTGTTTTATTTCTGAATTTTCTTGATATATTTTGATTCGTACTACATTCATCTACGTTTATAGATTGAAAGCACTGTAGAAAATATCCCACAATTAAGCGGGTTTTCCAATTACAGTGAAACTCTTCTATAGCGCCGATTTCCGGGCTGACGGTGGGTTGGAACTAACTCATTATAGCCAGCTCCGGATGTAAACAGTCCGGGGCATAAATATAGTTTCCGGTGGATTTTAATGCATTATCGGAAATGAGGAAGATATTTTGTTGATACCCGTTAAATAAATGATTTACCTTCTTACGTACTTTAAACTTTGCGCGCCGCTGAGCATCTAGTTTGAAAGGAGAGCTTTGTTTTCAATAATTGGCCCAGACACTAGGTTGCTCAATTTATTAAATCATTCAAAGACAGGAATATTCACAATAAAATAGGTTTTTCAACAAAACACTGCACGTCAACACTTCAAGTGTCTGAACTTCCTATATAGGAACCTACATCATATCCTATATAGGATCCTATATAGGATCCTATATAGGCGCCTGTATAGGACACTTTCTAATAAGGTACCTAATGGTACCTAATAGAACGTATGTCTTTAGGTGCTCCTGGAGGACCAAAAAAACTCCTGCGTAGACGTAGGTGCCATAGAATACTGTTACGCATCTGGATATGATCCTTACAGAAACATATACAGGATCTTATATATGATCCTATATGGGAAACATATAGGTTCCTATGTGAGATCCTATGTAGTTTCCTATATAGGAATCTATATAGGAATTTTCAGTGGAGATTTTTCTTTGTGGATTCTCAGAGCCTACTGTTAGCTACGACATCGCCACTACCTGGAACTATTCAGAAGAAATTTGAATTTCAATTAAATATTATCAAGAAATCTTATAGTTATTAATTTATTTTAAACCTTAGTTTATTCTATATTTAATCTTGGATTAAAAGGAATTGATATAAACTGCTATTTTTTATGAACATTACTCCAATAACTTCGCGATATATATTCGCGAGTCAGATGGCTCTGTTGTTAATGACAAGACAATTTCATCATGGCACGAAATAATCCGGTCAGTCCCATCGGCTTCAGTAGGCATCGGAGCCCCACTGCTGTTCTGTTTGAGTTCTTGTTGTGCTAATTAGCGAGTGTCTCCCGCTTTAAGTTAACTAACGGAAAGTCGTGAACGCAGCACCTTTTACTCCCAGCGGCGTCAATTTTGATTAAAAAGCAGGTCTTGAGCTTTTAATAGAGAAGTTACTGATTTTAGATTCAACGAATATTTTAAGAATTTATCAACGGTGGAAAATTCTGATGATGTCGCGGAAATTTAAGCTTTAGGTAACAAATTTGCAGTGTCTTTAAATGTCAATAAATTTCCTATCAATAGTTTGTGTTAAAATTAGAATTTAAATAAATAAAAATCTTGATTTTTCTGTGTACAAATTGTTGTTACTTAATTATCGTGTACTCAATTTCTTAATTCATACTCTGATCTTTGTAAAAGGTTAGGGGCCCAGAACGTGTCGCGAAATTATAAGTGGAAAGAACGAAATTTAACTTTAGTATCACAAACTCAGGTAGATATTGTGAATTTTGAGGTTTGTGTCGTTTCGAGACCGTGAGCTAGAGTGTATCGCACCGATGAACGCAACCGGGGTAAAATTCGAAGTACGCAGCAAAGACGATTGTGATACCTGGAAACTCCATATGCGTGAAATTTGGTCAAGGTTGTAGGCTATATACCAGTTCAAGGGCCCAGCGGGGAAGACCGCCCTGTTAAATCAGTTAATGTCTTTGAAAATGTTTGAAGGAGATGATGCGAGAGAACATTTTCGAAGTTTCTTTGATACGGTGGGCAAGTTGGCAGAGCTGCAAGTCAAAATTAATAACGATTTATTGACGGTCATGCTTTCGCGAAGTTTATCAGAAAGTTTTGATAACTTTCAGTTTGCAATGTCATCTCGCGATGAATTACCGACTTTAGAAACGATTCGAATAAAAGTCGGAGAAGAATTTGCCGCGTGTAAAGATACGAGTATTAAGACGGCACAAAACGTGATGGTAGCGAAAAGGTCGGCGCATAAAAATATGAATTATACACAAGATCGGCACGAGAATACGAAAAAGGATGATTCTAACATGAAGTGTTTTAAGCGTGGTACGATCGGACATCGGGCGAAAAACTGTAAGAAAAAAAAACTTAAAGGACAGGCTTGAAACAATGCCGAAAATGTATGTTTGCTAGAAACGTCTGAAGTGTTATTGGAAGAGGAATTCTTTAAAATCGGACATAGTGGGGATTGTGATACCTGGTGTGTTGACAGTGAATGTACATCCCACATGTGTAATGATATCAAATATTTTACGAAAATTTGTCAAGATAGTTCATATAGAAAATTAAATCTGACTAGCAATGCAAGCACGGACATAATCGGGAAGGGAACCGCGACCGCAATTACGAAAATAGATGGTAATAACAAAGTTATATAGTTCTGTGACACTTTATACGTTCCGGACTTACGAACAAATCTCGCCTCGGTCGCAAAGATTACTGATAAGGAACATGATGTTCTTTTCAGTAAAAAAAAAGACCGAGATAGTTGATAATTGTGGAAACGTGTTGCTCATTGCAAGTTGCGAAAAGGATCTATATCTGCTTAGTGGGGCAAGCGATGCAGAGTGTAAGAAAATTTTTGAGACGGATGTCAAAACTGGGACGCCGAAGAAAAAATCTCTGGAACATTGGCACATCCACATGGGTCATTTAAATATTCAATCCCTTTGTGAAGCCGTCAGGACTGAACGCATTAAGGGTGTGAACATAAATAGATTAAATGAAAATTTCGAATGAGCTGTTTATCTACAGGGAAAGATGTGTCGATCTCCGTTTCCTAAAATATTGCAAAGAGTGACGAGTATTGGAGAAGCAATACATTCCAAAGATTGTGGATCAATGCGCGTGTCTTCTCTTGGGAACAAAGTCTATTTCGTCACTTTCATTGATGATTCTTCTAGGTGGTGTCAAATAGGTTCATAAGCTAAAAGAATCAAGTAATGGATGAATTCGAAAAATTTAGAGCTTTCATAAGCACGCATCGGGGTAAGAACATTAAATAATTACAGTCTGAAAATGGAAGGGAATATGTCAATGAGGGTTTTGACTATTTGCTCCAGCAACATGGAATATTACGAAGACTAACAGCTCCTTATAATCCAGAAGAAAATGGGGTTTCTGAGCAGAAAAAAGAACATTGCTGGACATGGCGAGGTGTCTTTTGATACATTCGGAATTGCCTGCAACGTTCTCGGCGAACGCTGTTAATACGCCGAATTACATTCGAAACAGATCACCGACAAGTAAACTGAATGGAAAGGCGCCTCACGATTCGAACGACTAAGAACGACGAGGTTTTCGATCCTAATGAAGACCTTATTAGTGGAATGACTAGTTCATTGGACAATGTGACCGAAGTGACCGAAATCGATTTCCGTGGTGCTCGAAACTTGGATCATCAGTTTAATGTGATCGTGCAGGAGATGCCTAATAATTATGATGAAGAATTGGACAGCGTGAATCTTCGTGGTTTTTCTCAAGATGATCAACTAGATTCTGAAAATGAGGATTTTCATGGTTTTACACAGAATGAACAACTGGATGCAGCAAGACTCACCAGTACAGATTTCGCCGAATGAACGGTGGCCATGACTGATGAGGTAAAATCGATTTTAATGGAGGATACTGGAATATAATTTGCAGATATGAATCATCCAAAGTGATTGGTAGTCGTTTTGTTCTAACAAATAAATATGGTTTGGACGGTGTTCTAGTAAGAAGAAAAGCTAGAATCATCGCCAAAGGGTACTCCCAAGAATATGGGAGAGACTTTCATGAGACATATGAACCAGTCGCACGTTTGAGTTCCATACGAACGACAATAGCGTATACCACTCAAAGAATGATGCATATTCAACAATATGATGTAGAAACGGCGTATCTCAACGGGAACCTAGAAGACACTTTGTTTATGGAGGAAGCCAGGATGGTTTGAGTAGCAAGGCTAAAATCATGTTGAACGAAATGGAACGTGGTGACAAGGTATGTCTGACGAAGAAAGCCCTGTATGGGCTAAAACAAGCTGAACCGACGAAATCAGACCCCTGTGTCTATCTAAACAACAAAAAGGAAAAGTTAATAATTATTGTTATTTACGTTGACGATATCATTGTGATGCGCCAAGACAGTGAAGAGATTTCAAAATTTGTTTGCAATTTAAGAACATTTTTCGAGGTTAAGGATATCGGGAATCTCGAACGCTGTTTGGGAATGGACTTTACATATAGCAACAAAGGAATTCTGATAAATTAAAGGACGTATATTAAAGATGTGCTTCATCGGTTTGGAACGCAGGACTGCAACCCTGTATCAACTCCTCTTAGAAATTGGAGCAAAGCTAGTTAGAAGAAAACCTTGGTCTTATGCAGATGGCGAGAAACCACCTTATCGAAACTGATTGTGTTTTTGTTGTACTTATCTGTGGCAAAACGACCAGACCTTGCTCGCACTGCAAATCTACTGAGTCAATTTATGGACTGCTTCGACAAGTCTCACGAGAATGCAGCAAAGAAAGTGCTCCAATACCTAAAAGGGACAATTGATTTTGGATTTTCTACAGAAGTGGTGATAGTACTCTTGAAATTAGCAACTAATCCTGTCTATCATGCTCGGTCTAAACATGTCGACATGTAGCATCTAAGGATATGGCTGCTGACGTTTTGACTAAGACGTTAACAAAACTAAAGCACGATAGATGTATAGATCTCCTAGGATTTGCAAAAAATTAAGTTTTTTATGTGGCAGAATTTGTCTCGAGGGGAAGTGTTAAAATTATGATTTAAATACTATACAATCTCTGTGTTACGACTGTTTGTTGTTTTGTGTTATCTTGATACCCTATCTCGTCTTTTTCTTAATTTTTCTGAATATAAACTGTTCTTACTTACTTATCGTGTACTCAATTTTTAATGCGTACTCTGATATTTCTAAAAGTTTGGTTGCAAATACTGAAAATTCTATTCAAAAATTTGAAGAAGATTAAAAACTTAATATTCGAAATTCTGTCACTCAAATAGTCTCAACTCATAATAAAAATAAATTTGTAAATTTAGAAAAATCCATTCAGTTAGTTGAAAATTATAAAAAGAATTTCAAAGATTTAATTTTTGTGATGGCTGATAAACGTAACTTAAGATGAAACGGTAACTTCATCGAAATAGTTTCATCAAAACCACTCGCAAAATAATGCATTAATTCAAATTTTGTTTTTTGAATTGTTAAAAGTAAAATAAACCAGGAAAAATTCTGCGGAAAACCGGTTTTTTAGTTCCCGGCTTTACCGCCAGTGGTCACTACTGATCTACTCTTGACTTGAGACTATCCTTGCGAAAACTGCAATGTCGGTAACATTGGAGAACTTATACCTGCGTATACCTCAGAGCGAGACGAAGCCCTTACTTTTTTTATTTGGCGGGCATCTTTCGAAATTAAATTATATTCCAAACTACACTTTTAATATCAATAAAATAAAAGTGATTATTAATCAATTTACATTTCGGTAGATTTCGGTAAAAAAAGTGTTTTTTTCTACCAAGACACTCGAAAAATAATGCAATATTTGCACTTTTGTTTATTTAATATTGATTGATATACTTTTTTATTTGGCGGGCAGGTCTCGCAATTAAATTATATTCCAAACTACACTTTTAATATCAATAAAATAAAAGTGATTATTAATCAATTTATCTTTCCGTAGATTTCCGTAAAAAAGTGTTTTTTTTTCTACCAAAACACTCTAAAAATAATGCAAAGTTTGAACTTTTGTTAATTAAAAACTTTTTTTGAATTCCAGGAATTAGAAAATTGACGACAATCTAAAATTCTCCAATTTAAAAATTCCTAAATAATAAAACTTCCTATACAGCTTATGATATTACTGAATTTGAAAAAGAAGCACAATATAAAATTTACGTGATACAATTTCTGCAATAACAAAATATCCGATACTGTAATTTTCTAATTACTACATTTTCTATTTGGAATATTTTATTTTTGTAGAATTTTCTGTCGTCCTCCTGGAGCGGATTAGGTTTTGGGATTCTAGGTGCTGAATGAAATGGCTTGACCGCGCCACGCCCCGAAGACCCGAACAGTGGCCCAAATATGACAATTTGTTCCAAAACAGCCTAGCCTTAGATCAGTAGTCGGCAAACTTTTTGCTTTATTTTCAGGTATGGTCAGGCTCCACCCGACTTAATTTTTTCTACTACTTTTTGGTCTATACATGTACCTTAGTGTATGTGAGGTTACTCCAGCAAGGGTCTTTTGTCCACAGGCATGTCAAAGTAACGAAATTTTTTAACTTTTAATTTTTCAACTAGCGATTTGAAAATAGCATTATCAGCATCTACGAATTTTTCCGATTTTAATGATATATTACTTGCCTTGAAAAGTTAAAAATTTGAAGGAGTTTAATATCAAGAAACATCAGCTTTACAGTCTGGCCAAGCCCGCAGGTACTGCCCTGAAAGTAAGTCGTAGGTCTTCGAAAAAATAAAAATTGTAACTTTCTAGAAGGATCTTTTAAGCCATTAGAAATACGTGAAAAGAAGAAAAATTTTCGGTATCATCATCAAACAATTATGATACAAATAAACATCCGTAA
>NC_046658.1:9358375-9360590 GCF_010883055.1 Belonocnema kinseyi
AAACAAGATTGTTTAACCATGCTCCAATGCATAAATTAAAGTCTGGCTCCGTCTGAAAACTGAGAAATGCTCAAGTCGATCTTTTCGACTTCAGCATGTCTTGATTGGGGGCAATTCATGTCGAACTGAAGTCGAAGCATTTTTATTCGGGCACCCTCACCCTCCCCGCAGCGCCCCAAAATTACAGGAGAATAAAAAAATTACATTTGTACATATTGTTATCAGTTTTTAACAATTTCCATCGTCCTTTTTCATACAAATAATTACTAATGGACAATTTGAATATTTACAATGACTTTTTAAGCAATTTTCAATTGTTAAAACAAATTTAAATTATTAAAACAATTATTTATTTCCGAAAAATGTAAGAAAATAATCGTATCTTCTAAAAACATTATGTAATTATTTAAATAATTATTTATCGTCTATTTTCAAAATTTCTAAGAACTGAGGCGAAATATCAACTTTCTTTTCAAATCATTATCCTGTGCTACGTTTTCTTAAATAATTACATAATTTTGATATATTTCTTTTAATGTTTAATAAATTTCTATTTCCTTAAACAATCTTAATTTTTTCAAGCAGTTATTTTTCGATAACTAAAAAAATGAAATAAAAAAGAACACATACGATTATGTTTCACATTGTAAAGTGTATAGAAAGAATACATTAACCATTTTCTAATTGTTTAAAATAATATAATTTCTTTAAATAATTACTTTTATCAGAATAATTTTAAAATCGGAATTGTATGTGTTCTATTTTTTTTCATTTTGTTAGTTATCTAAAAATAACTGCTCAAGCAAATAAAAATTGCTTAAACAAATAGTAATTTGTTAAACATTAGAGGAAATGTATCCAAATTAAGTAATTATAGAACAAACAGTAGCATTGATAGCAATTTGATAAAAGTAGATATCTCTGGCTCAATTTTTAGAAATTTTGAAAATAAACAATTAATAATTGTTTAAATAATTACATAATGTTTTTAGAAAAATTAACTTCATCAAACAATGACAAAATATTGCATTTTAATCAGAAAATAAGAATATTTTTTACATTTTTGGGGAATAAATAATTGTTTAAATAATTTAAATTTCTTAAATTTTTTATTTAAACTGCGGGGATGAGGGTAGGTTGTAAATAAAAGTTATTAGTATGGTTTTATTTTGTAGACATTGCTTTTCTAATCCTAAAAACTTTGGCACGTTTCGATGAATCCCTGGAATATGAAGTTCAATTTTTCGAAAATTCAAAATGTCACGGAGTAAATTAAATGGAATTTTGAAGTGTCCAGTAGCACGTGTTAATATTCAAATTCCGAAAAAAATTACAGATTTTGTTTCTCCGGAAATGAAAACTTTTGGGGGGTGTCTTCCCCTCTAGAGAGTAAAAAAATTGCAATGCATGTTTGGACCGTTTTCTCTAAAACTAGGATTTCGAAGTTCCAACTTAAAAAATTCCCCAGTGACTGTTGTTTCAACTTAGAGGGTTCATTTTAGGTCTAAAATGCCGAAAATTTATCGTGCTATATACCACTATACGTAACTTACTTTAAATTGTATTCTAAGCTGCGCTGAAACATGTATTATTGTGATAAATTTATACCATTATAATTCATAATATGCATAAAAATTAAATCATACTAATTCTTATTTCCTTGTTTTTATAATTTAAAAAATTTTTAATCTTGTTTTTTACAATTAAATAGAAACTATTGAGCATCAGCATTGGGTCTAATAAAGGAACATATATAGGGTTCTATATAGGATCCTATGTCCTCTTTCGTCTTTTCTGTCCTTTTTTCAAAAATTTAATTTTTTAATTTTTAATCATATTTTTTACAATTGAAAGAAAATATACTCGTCCTATCTAAAAATGATTAATAATAAATTTATAGATCTTTTCAGGCGACCATTTTTGTATGTTAATTTTACTTTGTACCTTATGTCGTCTGTTCAAGAAAATTAAATTTTTTTATCTTGAATGTTATTTTTTACGTCCAAAGCCAAAACTACGTATCCTATCAAAAATTATAGCTTTTTTTGGGTGAACGAGTTTTGTCATATTTTTTTCGTAGCTTTTGTCGCTAGTCCAAAAAATGTTTATTTTATATTTTTAGTGTTGTTTTTTACGACTAAAAACAAAATCTGCATAGTTGGACCAAAAAATGGAATTTTTGGATTTTTCATTATTTTTGGTACGATGAAATTGG
>NC_046658.1:9360690-9386154 GCF_010883055.1 Belonocnema kinseyi
GTACTATAAATAACCGGTCATAGAATTTTGAAATCTTGAAAAAATGTGGTTTCAAACATTTTTGGTAGTCAAATTTTGAATTTTCAACTTTTTCACCAAATTGAAAAAGTTGTTATGATCATCTTGTAGGGCTTCCAAAAACCAAAGTTTTTCTTCTCTTGACTTTTTCTCACATGATGCGTTGTTTGGCTTAAAATGTTCATTTTAGTTTGTTTTTTGGATTTTGAAAATGCTCTAACTCTGATAATTTTCTTTTTACAGAAAAAAGTCATAGAGATACATTGTTTGAGTTTTTGTGTATTATGAATGACCGTACATGGAATTTTGAAATTTTGAAAAAATTTGGTTTCAAAAAGTTTTGATACGATCAAATTTTGAATTTTCAACTTTTCGATTAAATTAAAAAAGTTGTTATGATCACCCTGTAGGGCTGTCAAAAATCAACGTTTTTCTCTTCTTGACTTTTTTTCATAGCATGACTTGTTTTGATTAAAATGTGCATTTTAATTCGTTTTTTTGGATTTGGAAAATGTGCTAACTCTGATAATTTTCTTTTTATAGAAAAAAGTCATAAGGATAAATTGTTTGAGTTTCTGAGTACCATGAATAACCGTTCATAGAATTTTGAAATCTTAAAAATGTAGCTAATGCGTGAAACGGGATCGTATTAGAGAAAAACCGATAAATGCATGCGCATTCATTAATTACAAAGAGAGTGGATGAGCGGGTGCGATGTATGGAGAGACCGACACCATACAAGGACTGATCGAGGAAGTGCACTCTTCGCTCAGCACTGTGACGAGCAGCTGCTTTTGCGCGAACACGTAAACGTGCTCGTTACTCGTTCGAGAAAAACAGATAGTATTTCGTAGGTCTCAAGTGTATTCTTCTTTCCAGAAATGAATGTGCAGTATTTAGCAGAGGAATAATATCGTTAATTAAAAAAAATAATTAAGTTTTTTGAAAAAGTAAGAGAATTATAGATTATTTTTAATTGTACAAGTGTTTTGACAGATTTTTAGAATTAAAAGTCAATTTTTGAGTACTATGGATAAAGTTCTTATTAAACCCATTTTAATTCGGGGTATTAAGAACCTACTCCATAAAGTTTAAAAATAATGTCGAATACTTTAAATTAATCTAAGTCTATGCCAGTGATAAAATTTTCATTTGTGGGCGTTCTCCGATTTTAAGAAAGCTGAGTAGGATTTTCAACCCGTTGTCATTCGGGAGATAATTCCCAAAAGAATGTCTCGATTTTAGAATGCAATATAATCAAATGAAAACGATTCTCGTTTTTGTAATAATAAAACATTTAAAAATTCATTTAAAGTTGGAGTCTCAATTAAGATCTTTACTTTCAGATTTAATACTGCAAATATTAATAGTGCAAAATATTAATTAATGCAAATATTCGTGAACAATTTCCTGAACAGAGTAAATTAAATCCGTCGAAAAATCAAAAACTTTTAGACATATTTCTATAACTACGATTTAGCGACACAATTAAATTCATGATCCATTAGAGAATTTTAATAAAGAATCGAATTTTACTGAAAAACAAATGGTTTGGAAATAATAAATCATGTGGCAAAAGACATTTTTACATGTTACATTGTTACATGTTGTAATAAAGCTGATGTAGGTGAAACTCGCCGAAGATTAAAAACCAGAATTGCTGTTGAAAAAGAGGTTGTGAAGTTGGGAATTTTAACACAGGTTTGTCGCAACATTCTGGGGATTTTAATCATTACTTTGATTCTTATTTCAAAAATATTAAAATATTGGCTACATAAAAAACACGTATCAACGACGTATTATTGAGTCTATCTTTATAAACAAATTTCGAAATATTTCAGTTAACTTACACATTTAAATTCTAAATATTAATAAAATTTATTAAAGTATTATCAAATAATGTCATCTGTTTAGTTACAAAATTTCTCATCTTTAATGTAAACTTATTTTCGCGCTTTCTCGTCAGTAGTTTCAAGGAAACCCCGTCAATTTTTGTTCGTCCTTCCTAACCTACGATAAAGTTTCCTTTTATTTAAAAAAATGTATTTCTTAATTGATTAAAGTCTCAGTAATGTTTGGAGACTTCATTATAACCATATTTATTGTTTTAAAATTTGACTAGATAAATTTCCAATTACATCCTTCGTATTTTTGTTTTTTAATCTACGACATTAATCTAATGTTTTGATTAATTCAAACTTCGATAACTCAGATAAAAAAATGTATATTAATCTACATAATTATTTATCATTATTGCTCTCCTTAATATTACTAATTGTAAAAATATAAGTATTTAGGTATGAACCTTTTAGAGAAGGTACGCATTGTCTCGAAGTGTGAAGGACTGAGAAAGGAGTTTTTAATCAAATAAATTTTGAGTTCGAAAAAATATTTTTTGGCTCAATTTTATTTCAATTTATGTGAAATGTTAGACATAAGAAAGAATCTATGATGTAACATTCCCATATAAATAATTGTTTATTAACATTACTGCGATACTTGTTTCCCACGAACTTTCATGCTTCGTTTGTTTTCTATCATTCCTATGTTTCAAATTATTTTCCATTTTTCAATTGTAGATCTTCACTATATTTATGTAATAGAATTTTGTATAGCTATTAGAATAATTCAATCGAACAACTTTGATATATTACGTAATATTTTAACCATCTGCTCAGCTAATCGGAAGAGACTGAACTAACCAGATTTATTAATTTTTAATCAAGAAACAACCCACAATTCTGTATTAGTATATTTACAAATAGAGATCAGACGAAGGGCAAGCCGAATGCAAAATAAAATTTAGAGAGGTTCTTTATTTTTAAGACTTTTATAAAGTTAATTTTCCTAGAAGTGGAAGCATTACAATATTTTTATCAGAGAAGAAGAACTATTTATTATAAACCATGATTTTCAATATTCCTCGTGTTTTGATTGCAAAATCTCGACGGCCTGTATAGCACAGTAGCACCTAACACTGGGGTAGCGGTTTACCGACAGGGGTGTAGTTTACGCAGGAGAAAATCCGTGGCGCCGCCAAATTAAAATATCAAAAGTTTGTTAACTGCTATTTCAATTGAGTCAAAACTTTTCAGAAAACTTCTTTAAATAACTTCCAATGAGCAATAACCATTCTTTAGCTCAGCAGTAGTCCACTAGACATCTTGATTCTTTAAATGGTAGTCGGTCCTTGGAGTCAAATGGTAGGCACGCTTAGCAAATGACGAGAGGCTGGCGCCTTTCTTCTAAATGCTGCTCGAGTTTTATTGCCAACAAGTCTCTAGAAAAGAACCTTGGTAATTATAAATTTAATATTGTCTCTGACATAAAGTGCTGCCCTGCTTGTTTTTATGGAACTTTCATAAATGACTGGTCCGCTCTTGTCACTTGAGTCTCTTACTTTCGCCTTGTAAGTACAAGATTCTTGTATTAAGGCAAAAGCCGTTTTTTCCGCTGCCAAACATTTTCTCAAGATAGGAGACGCCTATTTAGCGTCTTGAAGGTTTATCTTGATCAAATAAAGACTAAACGGGGGACATCTAGTATCAATATTAACTTCTATTTGTATTCTCCACCTCTTTCGTAAACAGATCCAGAACTCTGTGTCCAATTGTAACTTTGGTCTTTGATAGGATCTTCCTATTCATCCTCTTCATAGATAACCTTCCATTCTTCCGTTTGAAGTATAGGATTTTGAATTGCTTTCCTCTTAAGTACTGCTGTTGATTCCACGGGTGCACCAGCGGATCTAGCCATCAGCTTTGCTGGCATTAGGAAGTCTTCGCTGTCGATCACTCTGATGTTATCTGTCTTCTAAGGTTTTAATCTGCTAAGAGGAATGACTTTTCTAGGTTGCATCCTATAGATTTTCTTCTCTAATGTCGCTTCAATTTCCTGAACCTGGCCTGGCTATAAGAGAATGTTGGACCTTTCAGCTGCATCTTCTTTTGCTCCCTTATTTCATTTGTTGTGCTGCTATTAGAAGGGGGACTCTCTGGTGTCTCTATTTGGCTGGTTATTGCGTCCGTTTAATTAAACATTTTTGCTCTCAAGGTCTATCAAGCAGCTCCCGACATATTAGATTGTCATCCGTTTCACCTTTAGGCTTGACCTAGCTAGATCCACCCTGGTGTGTTCTTTTTGATTTTTTGAAGAACTTATTTTGTGTCCACAAATAGCTTAACAAATAGCTTAACAAATTGACTTCTATAACACTTTCATTTTTTTACAGAATTTTCTTACCGCTACCTCTTAAAAATAATCATCCATCCACTTCTTATATCTGAGACCGCTCACTCTGATAGCCTAGCTTTCCTCGCTTCATCTTGCATCGTCACGCACGCATTTCACTACTTTCTCGCTTTGATTCGCATTGTCATCCTCTGCCTCCGTTGCTAATACCTAATACATATCTGATATTTATAATATTAAAATTTTTCGTACGCCTACTTCTTCACCTATTTACAATCTTTCTTCCCCATTTTTCTTGATCCTTCCTTCTCTTCTTCGCCATTTTACCAAACACCCCCTGCACCCATGCTACTGCCCGTTTGTCCCCCCATTCATACCACTCCTTTGCACCTCTTAACACTCCTCCAACCAGTACTCGACCTTTGCATTCCCCTTCCCAAACAATTCACACATCTTCCTTTCTCTGGAAAGCCCGAACCTATTATAATCCTTCATGATCCGCATCTTAGCCTCGCTATAAGTTCCCGCCTTCCGCTCTCTCCTCTCACAGAAATATAGCGCTCCCTCCATTGGCATAATCTACACACTGTTCCAGTTAAATCTTAACTCCCTTATTCTCTCGTCCCCTTCTGCCTTCTCTATCTCTATTCCATTCATTTTAACCATCTTATATACCTCCCTTTCTTCCATCACGTATACTTTGTACGCCGTGTTAATTAACGTAATCCCTCTATTATTTTTGCTGCCTCTCCCTATCTCCTTTTTATATAGTGGTCCGATTAACCCCTCCCTCTATCCTGTTGGGAATTTCAGTTATAACGCTCTCAAAGTTCCTGGAAGGAAAGATAAAATATTTTGATTCAGTCGGCGTTACTTTTGTGATTCAACCAATGCCATATTCTGTTCTCGACAAAAGTTTTAATTTGTTTCTACATATACATCGCAAACGGCTGCAAAGTTTGTAGACACTTTTAATGGATTCTGAAATTCTTTTATGATTTCGAATCCTGCTGATTTTCAAAATCATGATTGCTCCTAATTTATAAATTAGAAAAAAAGCAGATTGACAAAATGATAAAATTTCAGAAAGTTCGCATAGAATTGAAGATTTGAAGGCGGTTTGGAAGAATTTTTAATACATTAAAAACAAACTAATTAACGCAGAATGGTATATAATTATAAAATTAATGTACATCTACGTAATGGGTCTTATCAGCAACATAATTTTTGTGGATTGGCTATTATCGGATCGAGTTGATTAATTAAGTTTGTTCACTTCAACAGGCCACATTTTTGTTCTAAATTTTAAGGCAGTATGAACTGCAAAGCTCCCAATGAGTATGAAAGGATCGACGAAATATTTTGATGTAGATCCTAAAATTCTTTTAAGATTGCAAATCCTGAAGACCATAATAATAATTATTGCTTCTTATTTATAAAATATATCAAAACTTCCACAGTAACAAAATATTTCCCAACTTCAGAAAATTTGCAAAGGATTGAAGATTTAATATATCCCGAAATTTTTTTAGGATTTTAATTCTTGCAGACCTGGGATCAACTAAAGACAAATTCAATAATGCAACATGATAATAAAATCTTGTATGATTTCCAACTAAATGTACATGGACATAAAGGTTTTTATCGAGGAAGTCATTTTTGTGGATTACTATTACCGGGCAGCATAAATTAACTCAATTTGTTAAGATTAACAGATCACAGTTTAGTTCGAAGTATTAAGCAGTTTCAACTATAAATCTCCCAATTTGTTTACAAGAATAGATCAAATAGTTTGATTCAGTTGGAATTATTCTTATGATTAAAGAATGTCACATTCTGGTCACGCCAATAGTTTGAATTTGGGTTCTAAGATACATCGTTCACGCTTTCTGATCCCATGCTGCGGCTGACACCTCAGCAATGCAAGCACACATCAGCCCCTCGCCACGTCAGCGGGTCAGGCGGACGTGGTTCAGAGCACTCCCAGTGGGCCGCAGCTGGAAACGATCGTGATTTTTTTCTCGGTGTGTCCTTCACCCAGTGTGTTTGGTCCGCGAGACGTATTTTATTTGGCCTTACCCTCTGTTTCCAGCGAGCATTCCCCTATCCGCCACCCGGGGACGCGCCAAGTAGGGGTATCACCTCCCCTCCAACACAGACAACTGCGGCGATACTTGGGGATAGATGGATAGATGGATGGATGGATGGATGGATGGATGGATAGATGGATGGATGGATGGATGGATGGATAGATTTTTTTTGTTAGAGGAGTAAAAACGTTAAAATGCTCATGCACTAAACACATTCGAACTTTGGGGACCACGAGCCCAATATATGCTCATCATGTATATGCACATAATATACATACGCGAGAGATGCACACATGGGCGCATAGTCCACAAGGAACGGAGGTCAGCATTATTTCATTGCGAGTGTTGTCTTTATTATTTAGTCTTCTCCAATTTATCTCAATTCTCTATGCTCTTCCTCTTTCATCCCAATTATAGTCTGTATAGTGTCTTGTGTTATTGTCCACCCCTCAGTCGATTCTAAGAGTGTCATCATATTGTCTGGCGTAAAATTTGTACTTGTCTGGTATTTAAAACTTTGTCTAGCCTCTTCCCACCTTAGGCATGAAAATAAGGTGTGCGATACATCGTCCGTGTCGTCACAATAGTGACATTTGTCCGTGTCCCATTTTTTCCTCTTGTGTAGGTACGCCATAAAGAAGCCATGGCCTGAGAGCGCCTGCGTCAGGTAGTAGTTTACTGTCCCGTGTTTTCGGTTAAACCATGATCTAATATCCGGTATCAGTCGCCAAGTCCAGCGACCATGTTTCCCATTGGTCCACCTTTCCTGCCATCTTCGCATCAGGTTCTCTGCACAATGCTTTGGGTCGGCGCCATCGTATTTCTCTTTTCTTTCTTGAACTAGAAACTCGATGGGAGGAATTTATGCGAGCTTCTGTATTCTGTACAGCTTTCTTGAAAGTTTGTTGTCTTCCATTGTTTCATGCCAGACAGGAGCGGCGTAGAGCAATTGTGCACACTCACAAGAATTTTTCTTTTGGAAGTTCTGGGACCCCTTGTATTGGGCATGAGACTTGCCAGGGCTGTCATGGTCTTTTCCGCTTTTTCGACTGTTTTATCGATGTGCTCTTTATAAGTAAGTTTTGTGTCAAGCCACACTCCTAAATGTTTCAGAGATTTTTGCGGGTATATATCAACTTCCTGAACGTTAAAGGAAATTAGACTGATCTTTCTTTTAGTTGTTTGAAGTATTGCCTCTGTTTTTTCGGGTGCTAACTGGAGTTTCTTTTTCTCCATACATTTTACGATTCTAAGTATCGCCGTGTTCGCAGCAGTCATCAGCAGTTTTTCGTTCTTTGCTATTACTACCATGGCTATGTCATCGGCAAAATCGACTAAATAGACTCCTTGTGGTAGTTCTAGTTTCAGGACATCATCGTATTGAATGTTCCAGAGGGTTAGGCCTAGAACAGATCCTTGAGGAACCCGGCTGTTAACATTACTTTTCTTTGTCTTTCCTTCAGCCTCCAACATTATGGTCCGCTCTGAGAGGTATGATGCTATTAGGCCTATTAGTGCTTCATCTATGCCCCTTCTTCTCAGGCTATCAAGAATGACTTGCCGAGATGCACTGTTAAAGGCATTTTTCACGTTTAGTGTGATTAAGGCACATAAGCGTCTGCATGCTTTTGAATAAGCAGCTGCCTCTTCTACTTTCTTTAATACCTTCCTGATAGCATCTATGGTTTGACGGCCTTCTCTAAACCCATATTGGTTCTCTGCGAGGCCACCGGTACGTTCGAGTTCGTTCTTAAGCCTTCCAAGTATCAAGTGCTCGTATAGTTTCCCCTCAGCATCTAGCAGGCAAATCGGTCTAAACGAGCTAGGGTTTCCAATTGGCTTGTTTCCTTTCCTTAGGAGAACAAGCTTTGACCTTTTCCATATTTCAGGAAATTTGCCTATTGCAGCCAACCTATTGTACGTATAGAGGATGTATTTTGGTAGGCCTTCCGCAATTTACTTGATCATTGCTGGTGAGATGCACCCAGGGCCTGGTGCTTTATTGCTTTTTATTTTAGCACTATCTAACCTCAGTTCCTCCTCCGTGAACAATTGAAAATTGAGAATCTCACTTTGGATAAACTGCACTGGTTCATGTGTTGGAAATAGGTGTTTTACCACCTCTTCTGTGGCTTTCATGGTCAGTTTAGGCTTGGCTGAGTATCCCTGAAGTGTTTTTTTAACAATTTGGTACCCCTTACCCCATATGTCGTTATCTACTTTGTCACATATTAAACTGTTCCAAAGAAGGCGCCTCAGTGCAGGGTTGTTCTTCCTTCCGGCTCTTGTATATTTTCTTCTGTTTTGAATGCAGATTTGCCGCAGCTGTGAAATTTCATGGTTCCACCAGTACATGGGTTGGCGCCACTTGAATTCTTTGAGTTTTGGCATGCAGGCATTGCAGACTCTTCGTGATACGTTCGAGAATGCCTCGGCTGATTTTGTGATGGAGTCTGCTATTATTCCTTCTACGGCTCGCCGTTTCTCTTTGATATTGATTTTCTTGGGATTCTATCCTCTGTCTGCTTTACTTTTACATAGATCACGGGATTTATCTTTGATCAAAAAGGTGATGTAATTATGATCACTGAGGGATTCCTTTTCAGTAACTTCACAGTCAGATATTTTACTTGCAATACCTTTTGTAGCGAGCGTTATGTCAAGGATCGATCCGTAGTTGAACATTACGAATGTTGGTTTTTCTCCTACGTTATTTACAATGAGATCGAGTTGGGCTATCCATTCAGTAACCACTTCTCCTCTCTTGTCTGTGTAGTTCATACCCCATTGTGGAGATTTAGCATTGAAGTCGCCCACGATTATTGCCTCTTTTGATCCAGCTCTAATTTGGCTACCTAATTGTTCTAGGTACTTCGACAATTCCTCAGTATCCCTATTCGATGAAGCGTAGCAGCTATACAGTGTAAAGGATTTCATAGCAACCCACCAGAAGCTTTTGCCGCTTCCCTGGGCGCTAATGACCATATTTCCATCCAATATCTTGATGGCTGTATCTAGTTCGTCATCATATATCGAATCACTTCTACCTTCTATGGCTTTTATATTAGGCTCACATAGTACTACTATTTGGGCTTCTATGTCTTTAGCGGTGGCTAGAGCCAAGTCGAAGATAGATAGAATGATGGATGGATGGATGGATGGATCACTTCGGAGACCTAGGGCACGGGCCAATGCGACATGGCGGCACTTTCCGTCAAAAATGTTCTTCGTTCTTCGAATTTACTTAATCACCCATCTCCGATATTCGGTGTTGGGTGTTTAGTTGCAATTCGTTTGCATATACCCATACGTCCCTATCTACATCCTCTAGAACTTGTTCCCAGCTTCCTCTTTTAGCTGCTTTATTAGTATTCTGTAGCTCTATTTTACATTTGCCGTATTCATCCGACGAAACTCTGCGATTTTCTCTTTCCACCAATACATGGACTGCCCTATTTCAAGTGCTTTTGCCTTTGGCATGCTGTTGTTGCAGAATTTTGTTAGGGATTTCGAGAAACCCTTTGCTGTTATTGTTCCGGGAGCCTCAACTATCTCCTGTGTAGCTTTTCGTTGACTCTTCCGATCTATTTATCTGGAATTCCACCCTCTCTTTGGTAGTTACTTTATGCAGGTATGCGCTTCCGATACATCGAAACCAATGTAATTGTAATCACTAAGTGATTCCTTTTCGCTGACCTGCCATTTTATGATCATGATCCCGATTTTTTGCTAAAGCTAGAATTAGATC
Source organism: Belonocnema kinseyi (assembly GCF_010883055.1). Lineage (NCBI taxonomy): Eukaryota > Metazoa > Arthropoda > Insecta > Hymenoptera > Cynipidae > Belonocnema > Belonocnema kinseyi. Next base: position 9,370,738 of record NC_046658.1, read on the forward strand.
GAATATGGATCCATAATCTTTTCTGTAAAAAGTTGACTTTTTGCCATCGTTTTTTACATTTGGGTCATGCTGCACAATGCATTCTGCTATAATCTGACCTGTTTTGTCCGCTGTCTTCATGCATCATCGCGGGTATTTGGCATTGCAGTCTCCTGCGACTCTGGATTGATCGCACCTGTATCTCATGATACTTTGAATTTGTTCCAGGGTTTCTTCTATTTCTTCAACCTGCTTGTTGGGAGAGTCATAACACTCATAGATGTTGAAGGATAGAGTAACAACATAAGAAAAGCCTTTGAACCTGTCCCGTTACACATATCCCCGGGTGTGTGACTTTAATAGCCGTATTCAGATCTTCGTCAGAGGTTCAATCGTTTCTCTTTTCTATGGCCTTTCTATTTGGTTCGCACAGAACCAGTATTCGTACCCCCATTTCTTTGGCTGTAGCCAGGGCAAGGTCATGAGCTGGATAGCTCCTATTGCAATTTATCTGCAGGATTTTTACTCTGGTCCTTTGACCTATTTTCTATCGCTGACTCTCTTTTGTCGCTTACAGCGTGGCGTTTCGCTGTGAGTGTTTGATGTCCTTCCTGTTTGCTGAAGATGCAGAAGGGCTATTTTTGACATCTCGCTGCTCTATGACCTTCCTGCCCGCACTTCAGACAGATATTTTGCCGGTTCACTCCAGTGCATTGTTCTTGGACATGCCCGAGTTCCCAGCATCTAGAGCACCGTGTCTCCTTCTTTCCCATGATTTGGCAGTTTGTCCAACCTATTTTTATCACGTCTTTTTGAGTCAGCTGATCAGCATCAGACTCACAAAGGACTATTGTAACGTTCTGTCTCTTTCCATAGGCTGGTCGCAATGCTCTCACCTCACATTCCTCAGGTCTCAGATTTATTTGCTTGGTTACTGCTTCTTTTATTTCCTCGACTGTTGTCAGTTCATCTATGTATTTTACCTTGCATTTTCACCGGTATTGCATCTCGACTTCGCTTCTTTTTATTAATGCTACTTTCTTTAGTTTCCTGACGTTTCTTGTTTTCCTTTACTTAACTCGTTTGTGCATCTTCAGAGCTATCTTCTATTGTTCCCTTCCAAAATTTCCTTTTCTCCTGCACTGTTTTGAATCTTTCGATCTGAACGTCAGTATCACTGAAAAGAAACTAAATCATTTGTGTAGCTACAAGTCCTGTGATACCCTTCATGCCTGGACCAGCAACTTTATTCTCTTTACTTTTCAATGTCTGATCTTTGATCGTTTTTAAGACTTGAGACAATAGTTTGTCATCGTCACTGAATATTCGCAAATAGACAAATCTTGTGGTCTGTTTGAAGTTTCCTTCTTCATTACGAAAACTAAGGGAGTGAAGCAATTTTGCGACTTCTCCTTACTTTCTTTTTTGTTGTAGAAGTCCAATCGTCTTCCGTTACTTCTCGGAAGCTCTCAAAGCTCTCTTCATGCTTAATCTGGAGCCTTCTGGCTTGGATCTTTTGGGATCTCACACACTGTTCACATTGCAGCTCGTCATATTTTGTTTGGGATTCCATAGTTTTTTTTTTGTTTGTTTTCATAGCTGAAGAGCAAGGTAGACACTTGAATTTGTCTCACTTCTTAGCATTTCTATCTCAGGCGTGCTACCCTTTCTATTCCTTTTGGGCGCATTTGTGTTCGTCGTTATCCTTTTTCATTTGACTATTTTCTTCTTGCCATATTTCCGGTGCCGAAAAAAATCTAACTCTCGGTGGAGACTTCGGAGATTTCAGTTTTGTCAGAGATAAGGGTTACCATGAAGTTTTACCAGCGCTTCGTGTCTGTAGGGGCGGGACGAAATAACTAGGAACGGGTATACCCTCGGGACTCTGTCCTGCCCCAGTTCCCTGTAGTCCATCCTTCGTTTAACCGGTCTCGGAAAACACGCACGTACCGGAACTCGCCCGGGGCACTGCAGATTCCGATATCTACAGCCACCACGTACTTCCTTATCAAGGCTCGGAGGAGCTGGCTTCTGATCCCAGACTGCAGCTGACAACTCGGCTGTGCAAGCACACATCAGCCCCTCGCCACGTCAGCGGGTTAGACAGGCGTCGTTCGCAGCACTCGCAGTGTGTGTGTGTGTGTGTGTGTGTGTTAGGGAGCTTTCACAAAGGATTTCACGGTATGGAATCACAACGTGTGACCCCATGGTAACATTTTGAGTATGGGATAATAGGAACATGCAGTTATGATTATGAGTCCAATGATGTGGCAGTGACCGACAGTTCTCTGCAACAAGAAGTTGGTCACTACCGCAGCTTTAGATTCATCCTCACGCACACAAGGCTGTTTCTGTGGCGCTCCTGATTGGTTCATATAAGTCTGGACAGGGTCTTGGACACCCTGTATATAATTTTAAAAAAAGGTTAAGCAACCACCGCATGGTCCTACTGGGAGCAACCGTGATTTAAAAAAGATACCGGCTTCCAGTAGAACAGCAGTAAATCACACTAATGGCCACATGAAGCAATTCAAGCATGACAGCTTTCTGCATCCATTTCGCAAGTGCTTTGGGATATTTTGGACATGCTCGTATGGCTCTAAGGTTACGAAGCAGTGATAGTTTCGCAGCTCCGAGAGCACGGATTACAAGGACACTTACTTCAAACGAATATTTTGGATAAATTCACTGCAGCTCCTTTTTAAGGTTTTGATACCTCTCCTCCTTAGATTCCTTAGCAGTTATGTTGTAGTCGACCGGAGCTAAGAATTCGATCACGAATGTAGTTCGTTTCCCGAAGTCTTAGAGAACCCTCGGAACGTTCGGCAGGGCAGGGTCGTTGTTAACACCGTAAGAGCGACAAAGATGGTAATAAAGCACTTTCAGGGTAACTTTATGTCTGTAGAGAACGTAGTTCCCGCGTGGGTGGGACACCCAGATAGTATGTCTTCTAGGTACTCAGCGTGTACACGACACTCTCTAATCCTATTGCTGGCTACTTCTTGACTGAAAATTCTATCGCGGTAGACAAAGTTTGAAATTACACGGGTCTGGCACATTAAAATGAAACCCTCTGTACAACGTGAAATGTATAATCGCGGAACAGACGAATTTATATGCAGGCTCTTATGCATATGAATGATCTTGCGTGAGGCGATATCAAAGGCCTTAAACTCGTGCTTCGTCCATTGAACCACGCTAAACGAGTAGAGTAGAACCGGGACAGTAAGCATGTTAGTCGCGAATACCTTGTTTAACGTCAACATATTTAAAAACCAAAACCTCCGAACAAGATGCTTGTATCTGCTTCAGAAAGACTCCTTCACTGATTTTTCGTCCTGAATGCGATTTTAAGGCACGCCCAGGTATGTATAGTTGTCTCCAGTGTCAATATATCTAATAACACTTATATCCACAAGCTCAGGGTCCTTGGGGACGCCAAAAATCTTTCCTTTCTTCAGATGAATTTGGGCACACTTGTCAAATCTAAACTCCATACCAATCTCTCATGTGTGCTGCTTGTCGATAATTAAGAGGTAACACCACTCGAGGATTTTGAAAAGATCGATTTTTTGTTTTGGCTCAATCAATACTTTAGGGTCATAAAAACAATATGCAGTTATGTCCATATATGGTGCACGTATCGCAAATCAGAGATGCAAAAAATTCAATTATTTAGTCGCGCGTTAAACTTTAAATGCGTTTTTATTGAAACAACTTTTTTTAAACAGTGACGACGTATTATTTGAACACCGTTGCATGGATCGATTTAAAATGTTGACAGTAGCTTTACAATTACATTTTCTATAGAAGTACTGAGCCGTTTTTTATTTAAGACACGTTAGACTTAAATTGAACGTGGTACCCTCAAGCATAAAAATCTCAATTTGATCAAGAAAATGTTCCCATCCTATTGTTTATTCTACGTGATTTTAAACAGTATAAGAAAAGCCTTTTTTAAATAAAAAAAGTTTAAAAGTGGGTCTTTTCAAAAAATTAATTTTTATATAAAAAAATGGTTATTATACTTTTAAAGTACATGACAATAGATTAACAAAAAACTATAATAAATTTTAAATCGGATTAGCTTAAAAGAAGTTAGGTTAACGTGAAGCTGGAAAAACACGTGTAAAGGTGAAAATTATAGGCTAATATATATTGACAACAAGTTGATACATTAACCGATGGTTCGGTGAAATAATATAGGTCCACCAGGACACTAAGTCAGACAAGTTTCAACCCGATCAAAACAAATTATTTGTCAAAATTTCATGAAAATATAGAATGATAGAATATAAAAATTGACATAATCTTGTTTTTAAAATATCAATCTAATAATTTTTTGTATATGCTAAGGTATAGGGGAGACTAGGGAGACTTGACCAGGATTTCAGTTAAACTCGCGTAATAATCGATAAATCTATTCAACTCAACAAACAACACATTAATTTTTTTAAATGTCTGTAATAATAAATGTATCAAGGCTTACAACTGCTTATTATTTGTTTTTTACTACAAAACTATGTCAATGTTTGAAGTAATGAAAATATAAGGGAATATGGAATCGATTTCCCTTGGAATTAGGCTATTGATAACTTTGTCCTTTTTTCGCTTTGCTAGAAAAATTTAATTTAAATTTAAATTAATATTCGGTTACATTTAAATTCGAAATAAAAATTTGTTGAATTTTATTTTATTTTTATATTGGAAATAATTTTTAAAATAATTAAAACATTAAAGAACCAAGAAAATATACAAAACACGACTGTGTGTGGATATAAATATTATTATAATATACATTTTATAATAAAGAGGATAGGGAAACATGAATAAAAAAGGTTTATATTTTGATCAAAAATTTTATTTAAAATATACATTATTTCAACCGAAGACTATGAGTAATTATTGTTTAAAAAATCAATGTAACCATGAGGTGTATTTTAAAGTATAAAAGTTTGCCTAATTTCTAAGGCAAAGGGAATTGTTATAATAATTTTATAATTCAATTTTGAAGTAAATGATTAATAGATTATTTCTAATTATATAGATCAAGTGTAGAAATGTAAATTTTAGCAATAGAATTATATTTCTTAATTAATTTTAAAAAAATTAAAAATAAAGGTTCAATAATTAAAATGATTCATTATGAAAGTATTTGCTAATACTAACACGGTACAGTAAAAATCAGGAATATTGTATCATACTTACTATTCTTATTACTACTATGTCTCTTGCTATTGTAATTACAAATATTATCAATTCTACTATTATTTCATATTTGCACTAATTATTACTTAACGCCTTATGAGTTCAGCACTCATGCGAATTATAATTAATGACCTTATAAATAGAAAAACACGTGTAATCAGCTTATTGCCGCTTGGTCAAAGCTTCCCTGAAAATCTTGTTCAAGCTTCCCCAACATTAGTTCTTGCCTTCAATATCATACAATTTTAAGTAATAACGGTTTCATTATTCCGATTGTTATAAAGTCCATACAGTACTTGGTCAGGAGTCACGTATACCAATTCTACTTTTGTTATAATTAAAATTCAATTTGGGACTTTTAAAGTCGTATTCACCTTTATTTTGAAAATCTATTTTCTTTTAAAAATTAGATTACTTTTTCAAATTTAAATTAACAATTGAATGTGAAAAACTTAATATTTTTCACCTGAGTCAACTTTATAGTAATCGTGACTATTGTGTCTGTGAAGTGTTTAGAATGAATTGTTCTGATGCTGTTTGTGAAAAGGTAGAAAAAAGAATTTATTATACGATCACTTCTGATATAAAAGTCTTTCTTTTATTGTTAATAACTTTTTGAGCCTCTTTGCTTCTTGATTTTTTCTCTCTTTGCATTTTTCTTTGGGTATAATATTATCCTTCTTCTATGCAAGTGTCTTTCTTCTTTGAATCGTTTATATTGTTCTTTTTCCTTCTCTTGCTGTTCAGTTATTTTAATAGCTATCTCACGCTTTTTCTTGGCTTCCTTAATTTGTCTTTCCCTTACTAGTTACTTCGTCTTTCTATTCTTGTTGTCCTTTCGAATGCTCTGCATTGCCGTCAATATCCTATTTTCCTATACCAGTTTTTGAAATCGAGGATTTTATTTCCTGAATCGGAATTGGTCAAAAAGCCTAACTTTTTCTTCTAGCCCATTTCTCTTTCTAATCTACTTGCAGCACCTTTTTCATATTTATTTCAGTTTGTGCTATTTTACGTCTAACTATTTCTTCCCTTCTCTTCTGTGTGATTATACGAAAACGTTTATGTAAGTGCAAGGTGGATGACTGTTAAATATGAAGCAATATACTCTCTCTCTTCCTCTCATTGTGTCACAATGTGGAAAATCACATTTTCGGCAAGTCACATTTGTGCCAAGTCGAATTGTTAGCAAGTCAAATTTGTTTTTAATTTGTGAGAATAAACAATTTTATTCTTATTTCAAAACATGGCCTAGTTTTGAAGCAGTGGTTTTCACTACTAAATGGCAGCATTCTGAACTTTCTTTGACACAAATCAGCGCATTGTTACAACGGAATGAAATACCACTGCAGATCATAGGATTTAACATCTTTTTTTCCTGTCAACTCGTTTGCTAAAGGTTGCTTTAAGTCCATCATTCTTTGACAAGAGTGCGTTGACAGCTCCTGTATTTGAAGCTAACTCAAGTAGCAAGAGCACTTCAACATGAATCTCCTCAGGCCCGTAGCCACACTAGTATGTCAGAGGGGACAAACATAATCTTATGAGTGGTAACTTTTTTTTCACTGTCTATTTTTATTAAGAGTAACTTATTTTCAAAAAAAATGGAAGGAAAAAGAATTTATCAAGATACAACCATTATAAAACGGACGTGAATGCATAAATTTCAGAGCTTTCTGTCAATACAACACTACTCAAACTGCGATTCGGTTTGATTTTTCGTTCCATAGGTTTACAATTTTCATGAAAAATAGAAAACAATTTTTGGCTTTGCGAATATGTCGTTTCGAACCCATCGTCGCAGCGGAAGTCTGTAATGCATTCATGTACACGTTCAATGATCGGAAGAGCGCTAGCTAAAAGATTGTCTTTTGATTGCAAAATTTCATCAGCTGGCTCAATACATGTCAAAATTTTCAGGACAGCGCAAAGCATAAAAGTGAATTTCTGACTTTTCTTAATGCTTAACAAACCGGATATTATTACGCTACAAAAAATTCTTTCGAAACGACGATAAAATGTGAGTCAAAGAGTAAAATACATTTTGTCACCATTCCAATCCCACGGGAGGGGGCACTTCATTCTCTAGCACCTTCTGGCTACGGGCCTGAATCTCCTACTAATGTTTCTGAAATTAAAAAATCTTCTCCTGTCTTTATTTTTTTGTTTTTTGTTCATGTAAGTGTATTTTGTTTGGTTTAAGTAGCGTAAAACAAAATTTATTATATGCATGCCATTTAAAAACCTTGAATATATTTTTATCAGTGTATTTGTTAATATCTTTAAACACTCTTATTAGCGGATGATTTACCATTTTTTGCTTTTATCTCTAAAATAGTTAGTCAAATCTTTAGTTTATTGAAAAATGGTCCTTTGGAAATTGTATTTCATTGTTTGCTATATTATCTGCCCTATTTCATAAAGTGTTTTTACTTTTTATAACCTGTTTGTCAATTTCGAGTCATATCGGTATGCTGCTAAGATTGTAAAATTATTTATACTGTATTTTATTTGCTGTATTCAGTTTTTCAACGGCTTCTGTCATTATTTTCAATTTTCGAATCCTATCGGCCCATTTTTCTAACTTTTGAAATTATATTTCTTTTTTGTCTTATAGATCTTTGTTTAAAGCTTGAAACGGTTAAAGTTTTCTCCTAAAGTTTAAAGAGCTGGTGAAAAGCCTCCCGAAGAACTTTTACTTGAGTTTAACGCAAATTGCAAATCGTCTAAATTCTCATCCTATAATTTGTGATCCTTTTTTAAACATGCTTTGATTGCCGTTTTTATTGATATATTACATCGGTCTGTTGGGTTTTTGTACATGATATTTTAGATTTTTTGAGTTTCTATTATCAAATATTTTAGTTACGTTAATAATTGATTTTATTTACGTATTTCTGTCCGTTATCTATAAATATAATTTTAGGTGTTCTCCAGTTCGAAATTATGCATTTGTGAAATTCTTTTTCATTTATTGATTCTTATTTATTCTGAACAGCTATTATAAGTTAATCTTCACTTCTGTAGTTATAGTCAGATGACGCAGTATTTTTCATATAAGAAAGTGCAAAATTTGTGTTCTTTTAGACTAACTTGTGGTCTTCAAAAGACATATTTATAAATTACGCGTTGCCTACAGGTACTGTGCGTGATTTGTCCAGTCTTAGCGCGCTGTGTGTGTGTGTGTATGTGTGTGTGACAGGTATTATCGATCGTTCTTATCATCAACTTCGAATGTAACTACTATTTGCAGAAATGAGTGGCGATTCAAATGTGCTGAAGCTTTTAAAATCCATCAAAGCCGACAAAGAGGAAACCAAAAAGGACGTCAAACTTCTTAAAACTGACACGGCTGAATTGAAGTCCGATTTTGATGCTTTAAAGATCGAATTTAGCACATACAAAGCAGAGTATAAAAAGCTGAAAAAAGTCATCAGGAATTATGAGGCGAACTTTGACACTATTTAGCTCGAAGGTCGAATCCCTCCTAAATGAAAAGGGAAATTAACACATTTCGACCTAAACAAACTCTTCGTCAACAAGCAAATCCAAAACACGACAAAAGCTCATAACGGATGGATCGGATAGCTCCCTGGACTCCATTATATGAACAATTGCTTCAATGCCGAAAAAGCCTCAGTCTAAATGTCAAAATCCTACTACGCCTGGTAAGGTTTAGCAAGTTGCAGCAAAGAAAGAAGTTGCTAATCAAGATATCATATCTCAATCTCCTAAGGGTAGCGATCTTCAATTTTTTTTCTGGAAGCTCATGGCCTTTCGAATGTTTCTGATATTGCAAATTACTTACTCAGCTGGGAAATTATCTGCTTGTGCGAGACATGGGTATATCTATGAAAGATCCCTTAATTCAAGTAGTCTCCAAGTCTTTCCAAATCTTAAACTCTACCCGGACTTTCACTCATATCTGCATCTTAGATTACCTCTTTATATAACTTCTATTATTGTTTAACCTAGATTTCTGGACTCTATCCGGGGTTGTATACGTTTTGGAGAATGTAAATTTACTTATGACCCTGCTAGACTATGCTCTATATGTAACCTGTCAGTATCAAAGGACCTTTATCATTTGCTAGCTGTTTGTTCGGCCTATTCTGACTCAAGAATAAAATAAAAGCATTCATTCTGGAGAAGTGACTGTCTTGATACCTTTAAATAATGTTTTCCCTCATACAATTTTTGTAAGTTACAAAAATGAGACAACCTCAGAAAAAATATTTGATAGACAGAGCTGGTTTAATCCAAATGGCATCGGGTTGTTCACTGAAAACTGCAAGTGTAACCATATCCGTCGTCACCTGGAAAGAAGACCCGCAAAAATACATGTATGAGACGGGAATAAATTTGGACCTTGCTGAATTGTTAACTATAATAAGCAAACATCGGGATTACATTTCCACAACATCAAATCAATCTTTACACAGAAAAATCATCTGGCAAGGTAACCTACTTCACCCAACATCACCTACCTCAGCCAACATCAAATATAAATCCGTGAGCACTACCATTATACACATGCGGCCTTAGGAGGAGTAGCAATATTGGGAACAGAATTTATCATCTATCTTTCCAGAAGACTTATAGCGACCGTAGGTATGAATTCTCCAAGTCAAATAAAAGGAAATGGACAACAGAATCGTAGGGATCAACCTCAAAATAAAAACATGATAGTTCGTCTCTCAGAGCCAGCAAAGAGAACAATTGATTTGGAAAACAGCATCGATACAGAATCTGAAACCGTAAATCCAACTGACACATAAGACAGCCTAGGAAGGAGGAGGATACCGAGTGTACAGTGTCAAAATGGGATTGCGCCATAAACATATGGCCTTTTTCGCGAGCTGTGTCAGTGTCGAAGTTGTGCTCTAGATGGTCCAGGAGCTAAGCCACCATTGAGGGGTTGAACATTGAGCGGCTTGTTGACGTAAAAATATGAACTATAAGAGAATCTGCCCATACATTTATGTACACTAACACACACTGATTCAAGCGTGATTTGTTTATATTGTCGCCAAGGGACGACAATGCATACATATGTATATATAGGGTGCGTAAAAAGTCCCGGAACGGTTGGATATTTCCTCAGGTAAAATATTTTTCAAAAAAGTTAAGGTCATACCTGAAGTAAATTTCAACGAGGAATTCAATGGTGACCTTCATTTTAACCTTGAAGTTGACCTTCATGGATTTTTGAAGGTAAACTTTGTTTTTTTTTTAAATGGAAACCCCCTTTTTTATATCTGCAATCGATGGAGCGGAAAATTCTACGTTCAGGTACGTACCCAAGTCATAGGTCATTTGAAACGTTGAAGGTCAGTTAGAGGTTATTTGAAATGAACAAAGTTTTCCAAGAGGTCAGTGCAATTTCTGAAGTAAATTTCAACGAGAAATTCATTGGTGAGCTCTGTATTGACCTTGATGATGATCTTCAAGATTTTTTCAAGGTATTTTCCAAGAAATTTACGTTTACGTTTAGCATTACCCAGGAACAGTGACGTGGACGTCAGATCAGGAGATATAGCAGGCGACTTGATTTCACTCCTTCCAATCCACCTTTGAGGGAACTGAGTATTCAAATATGTTCGGACCTCCCTAGCGTAATGAGCCACTGCTCTGTCCTGCTGGAATCAAATATTTTGAAAATTATCGCCTGTAATCTCTCTTATTCTTGGTACAATTTAGTTTTTGAGAAGCTCTTCATATGCACGGGAATTGAGATTACCATCGATGAAGAAAGGGCCTATCAATGTATCATTCAAGAGACCGGCCCAAACATTAATCTTTTGTGGATATTGTGTGTGACTCTCCAACATCCAATCAGGATTTTTGTCAGACCAATATCTACAATTTTGCCTGTTAAATTCACCTTTTACAGTGAAAGTAGATGCATCTGAAAATACTGTATTGTACAAGAAAAGAGGATCTTTATCAATTCTGTCCATCATAATTTCACAAAATTCAACCCGACGATCAGGATCGTCTTCATTGAGCTCTTATACCAGATGAACTTTGTAAGGAAGAAAATTAATGCTTTTTAAAATATTTCGCGCTGTCTCAGGAGCAACTTCACGCTCATCACTAGCTCGACGTAAACTAAGGTGTGGGTTTTCAACAAATGCTTGGGCTATGTCTATCTGGATCTCCTTAGATCCTGCAGATTTTGGCCGACCAGTTCTCTGAAGATTCATAACAAGTCCATGATTTATGAAGCGCCTTACAGTGATTTTGAGATAGGATTTAAGCCTTCTCAACGACGAAAAGTGCAATTAAAAAGCAAACGAACTTGATCATAAGATCGTACTTGATCTCCCCAACCACGTATCATTAATACAGATACCCTCTCTCGTTCCGAAAGTTTAAGTGTTGACTTAGGTATCGCAAAACGATATAAGACTGTATAACTCTTCGGGAAGGAACAGAACTCTCACCAGAACACCTAGAACTTTTAATGAAAAATTTCCTTATGATTTTACAATATTCAAAACGCTATAAGCAAGATCAATACAGAGCTCCCCAATGAATTTCTCATTGAAATTTACTCTTCAGGACTTACACTGACCTCTTGGAAAAATTTGTTAATTATCCAACCGTCCTGGGACTTTTTAGACACCCTGTATGTATGAGTGTGAACGGAAAATATAAGTGTGCTTTTTGCAACGCAGCATTTTTACACTGTGGGAAGCCTGGGACCATGGATCATCTTTCTCGCGCGGTGCCACCGTTTTGCATGGGTGGAGTAACACCTCACGAGAAGGATGCACCTGCGGAAATCAATGGCGGAGGGCATCCTAATGGCTGCGACATGGTCGCTCGGTTTCTACTTTTAACTTGTTCTGTCCAAGTACCGGGTCCGATGTTAACCTAAAACTTACCAAAACATTTACAGAAAGTAAATCATCAGACAAATCAACTTTAAGCTATTTAATAGGCCCAGTTGTTTATTCTGCTGTTTTTCTGTCGCGAGAATTTTTTAAACTTAAGAATCATTTTGCAATTCGAATAAACTGAATGTATAATATGAATTAAAAGCGACTTCACCCATTCCATAGATCCAGTCGGTCAGACAACTTATCTCCAAAATTGTATTCACGCTTCTTTTTTTTTATTTTGCCTAAAAACGTGGCTTCGTGTTCAAAATAAATGCAAAATAAATTTCGCTACTTTGTTGCGGATGAGAATAGTCCAACAAACAATATTTGTTCTCTTATGCTCGTTTGTAACAAATACCAAGCGAAAGCCCTTTTTAAAATATAAGTGTGCCTAGGCACAGAAAAATTTCCTAATTTTTATCATTTTTGTGTGAAGTTAGATTCTTGAATTCTAATCTAAACATTTGAAAATATAACTGCGCAAAAATGATGCACATTAAGCAGCATTTGCTCTACAGACACAATCCTATTTAAAAAAGAAGTTGGGATTATCTTAAAATATTTATTTCTATTATTTATTGAGCAAAATAAGGCGATTGAATTTTGAGGTCAGAGCTTGAATCTAATAGCCTAAAGCTATTGAAAATTTACTGATAAAGAATTTTTAATGTATATCGTGTATTGTTTTAAGTTTTCGTGTACTGCAACAATAGTGGTGAGAATAAGTCACGTTCAACAATATATTTTAATGCCTGAAGGTTAGTGCTGATCACTAATGCATAAAAGTAACGATTACTAAAGAAACAAGGTTACGTGCCTGACGATATCTAACCATTTGCATAATTTGAATTTTAATCGTGAATAAAAATTGACTCTAATCAAATATCATGTTAAGTGATCGAAATAAAGTTTTTCTATATCTGCTTTAACCTGTTAAGCCCTTTGTGAAAATAAGAATGGTGCTTTAAATACAATTATAAACATTTGTAATTTCCAATTTGGCTTAAGTTGACGATTACCCGTGCCTTCACTTTATCTACTCATTTTGTAAACATGTCTACAAGTACTAGAATATCTTGACTTCTCGACTTTGACATTGGTAAAGGACCCATTATATTTGATGCTATAACTGTTCATGGTTCCTCAATTATTATTTTTCCCTTCATACCTATATGATTTTTCACTTCCGGTGTTATTTTTTGACAGGTATCACATTCCTTTCTATACTTCAATTTTTCAGAGTACATCATGGGCCAACAAAAGTTTTCAGATATTTTTGCATATGTGTTTTCCATACCCAAATGTCCTGCTTGTTTACCGTTATCATTCTTGATTAAACCTTGTTCCTTATGACGTTATGGTACCTCTATTTCCCACGTTTTCCTATATAAAGCTAAACTTGACTTTAAAGGGTCTCGTTTGAAAAAATACAATTGTTTATCGCGTATTCTCCAATTTTTAATATGATTTGTAAAAGCCATAAAAGAATATCTCTTTAAATATGACTTAAACTTACTAACTGTCCAGGACTACGGTTAAGCATTTGTGGTATTTTAGGTAGATTGGTAATAAGATTCAGTTATAAGAGTATTAGTATAATAATAACTAGCTAATAATGCGTCAGTCTTCGTCGAGCTTTCTGTGTATTCACGTAGAATGAATAAAGCAACAAAGTTAATTATTCCTGGATTCCTAATCAAGTGGTATTAAACTATACTTAAAGGAGTATTAAATTTTTATATAAACCTTAGTAATTCAAGGCACTACAGTACCAGAGAAGATGGTATTATCAAGAAAAAATTTTAAAACAGGAGGACAGGAATGGGAGATTTAGACTGGGATAGTGCTAAGCCAGTTATGCGAAAAAGAACAATTTTGTGGGTTTATAATATCAAGAAACAAGAATTATCAAGATTTTTTTAGAAGTTTAACATCTCGTGTGACGTAAGTAACTCTTGAGCCACGGCAAGAAAAATGGTGATATGACACACAAAAAAATGTAGTAATTAAAGATAGAGGAACCCTCAATGAGGAGACGAAAAGTGATTCTCTATTTTTAAACAAAATAAAATGTGGGGATTAGATTTGACGAGTGGTCATGAATATCTCTCATCCAAAATTCATTCCTTAACTTGGCCACCTAATCGAATCCACAATTAGCAACGAAAAGTGCATAACGTTTTTTTTTTTTTTTTTATTTAAACATTTTTCTATTTTGGAATTTTATTTTTCTTGTCGACCTTTTTCAATAGATCCCACAGGGTATATGTGCGATTACGCTTTCCAGTAAATATTCCGTTGACAATATTGGCAACATCTTGAGACCGACTTTCGTCAGAACTTAATACAGTCTCTCATAACGCACGGTCGGGTGTCTCGAGATTCGACAAAGCAATCGCGCATGACCCAGCCGTGGGTCCTAAGATTCTGTGTCCGGCACTCGAGCTACGGGACGGTCAGATACCTGACATCGGCGAGATTCAAAACTTTTAAATTTATCAAGGACCTGCAAATGAGTACTCTCATCTTGACGTCTACGGGTATGTCCTTAAATTATTAAATTCCCTTATATCTTACTTAACTTCCAGTCCCAATTTATTAACAGTGGTAGTAGAAAAAAAATGTCATTTCCCGGCACTGGTATGAAACCTTTAAACAAATGTAATAACTGGACATTCATATTGTTTAGTAATGTCAGCGAGGAAAGAAAGGAGGAATTATTGATAATTTATTTATTATTATCCTTTCTTTCCTCGCCGACATTATTAAGCAATATGAATGTCCAGTTATTACATTTGTATGTATATATATATATATATAGATATATATAACGGACGAGCCCCCATTCGGTTCGGTTTTGATTCCTCTAGAATCAAACCGAAGGGCCTATGACAAAGCCACCGAACGCGTCCTCGGGTTGCGGATAGAGGGTCCATGTACCAAGGGTTTCTGCTGAATATGGTTACAAAAATAAATAGGCAGTCGCGGACAATTGTCCAGGGGTGGTCCCGAAGGAATTAACCCCCAAACGGAGGTGTGCAAAACCGTGCCGAAAGCTGAATGGCACCTGGGTGAGGTGTCTAGAACGGTGACTCTGGGATACCGGGCGACCTCTCAGAGTAAGCAGCCTTATCCTTGTATGCGGGACTCTACAAGGATGGACGAAACCCTTTCCCTAGCTTCTCGTGGGAACAACAATGACAACACCAAACATAGTTGTAGTAAGTGCCGTTCAAAACAGCAGAACGCGCAGGGCTCCCGAAAATGGGTCGGCCAACAATGCCGACCAATCTAGAGCTGGGGGAGCCAATGAAAATGGATTCAATGCGATGGATCGGCGGGA